>NC_057715.1:34102887-34113035 GCF_004010195.1 Chiloscyllium plagiosum | reverse complement strand
GGGGGGTAGGTATAGGGCAGATGTTAGGGGTAGGTTCTTTACTCAGCGTGTCGTGAGTTCATGGAATGCCCTGCCAGTAGCAGTGGTGGACTCTCCCTCATTATGGGCATTTAAGCGGGCATTGGATAGGCATATGGAGGATAGTGGGCTCGTGTAGGTTAGGTGGGCTTGGATCGGCGCAACATTGAGGGCCGAAGTGCCTGTACTGCGCTGTATTCTTCTATGTTCTATGTTCTATGTAATATGTATCATAAAGGCTGGGTTCTTACTGAGATGCTTTTTAATATTAATTAAAAAACATAATCTATGTACATTGATATGATATCTCAGGCTTACTTATGTTCTCATTCTATGCCTACTTAGAATAGTTATTCCCATTCCTTTGCTTTTTTTAAGCTTTACATTTTACATTCTCTGTCACCATGTTTTCTGTCCCTTCCCCCAACCCAGTGAGACTGTTCATTCAATTCGACACACCGTTCCGCTGTCATTCTCCCATTCCAATCACTTAATGTGAACAAATCAACATCATTTTTCTCCCAGCACTCTACACTCCAACGCCACCCCCACCCCAATTATAGCAAAATGCTGCTCCCTCCAGACTTCACGGTAGCTCTGATGAAGAGTTATGTAGCCTCGAAACATTGGCTTGCTCTCTCTGCATGGATGCTGTCTGACCCGCTGTGATCTCCAGCATTTGTTGTTTTCAGTATTTTATATACATAGTTAGCTGGTTGATTAAATGACAGATTGACTGCACCACCCTGGTTATGATTAAACTAGTCAGAGTGACTGGTAACTGAAGTGAAATTGGAGACCTTTCACAGTGTCACTTAGCTTTCTTAAAGATATTCTGCCTTGCTGCAATTAGTACAATAATACAATAATTACTAGTATGTTAATATTAATGGGATGAAAATTTACTTCTGGGAGCAAGTGCCAAATCCAGTGTCTTTGACACAAAAAGTATGTAACTTTTTGCTGATTCTGAATTATTCTGATTGTAATAGTCAGATGTGTGTGGCCATTTCCACCGTGGCAAAGCATTCAATAGGGAACCTAGCAATGTATGTTTTTAACATGTGTTGTAGCCATCCTGCAGCTCTTAAATCATTGAATAGTTTTAAGTCAATTGTAGATAGACTGTTGATTAACAAGGGACTCAAAGGCTTTTGGGCTAGGTAGGAAAATTATGTTGAGGCCATAACCAGATCAACCATGATCTAATCAAATAATGGCAAAGGCTTGACAGGCTGAATGGGCTTTTCCTGCTGCTAATTATGTTTGTAAAGGCCCAGGTCTCTCATCAAGAGGAATCACACTCATGACAAGGAAGGTGCTACTGACTATCTGTAATGAAATTCACTGCAAGTGAAAGCTGCAGAAATAGGGCACTGTAGCAGACAAAGAGCTCCCAGAATCACAGATTTGGTAATGGAGATCTTAGTGATGAAGATTGCAGAGATATCAGAGTGGCAAGGAAACCCTCAAGAATAATCCACTGCAGGGAATGGGAGCAAGTGTCAAGAGAAGTCAATGTGCCAGTTTGTCAGATGCCTACTCTTGATATTTGCCACTTCTACCAGTATTTAATATTGAATGTTAGAGCTGCCTGTGGCTGAAGCAGAAGAATGAAACACTGGATGTAATCTTTATAAGAGGGCTGATCTTATAGACTTTAAAACATTTGGAAATTAACTAACATCCTTTCAGATCTTCTGTAAAGAATATAAACTGCTCAGCTCAATTAAACCAACAAGAAACCAACTGTTAGTGAATAAGCAAGTATCTGATTTGATGGAAATTTCACCAATTGAATTAGGACTGAGACATAAGCCCTCCCAAAAGTAAAATAACAGGCACCGTTCCAAAGGGCGTAATGAAGATCCAGCAATGTTGGATTGGCCAAAGGGATAAATGAGAATGTGGAATTGCTCAGAGTCATTATGAAAGACCTCATAATCTGACCTGATGATGCCCGGGCAATCAGGCTGGTTTGGGATGGAAGCCCATGCTAAAGCAACTGAACATCTAATTGATATGGAGGGTTTGATAAGGCATGAACATGGGCTATGGATAGCAGACCAGAGGAGCCACAACTGCGACCAGGATTAATAGTACACAGCTGGTACAACTAACTAGGTCTAAAGGGACGCTGGATGAATAATACCTTATATGGGTCTCCCTTGTAGGGTGGAAGCAAAAGGGGAGTAAACCATACATCTGCACTCAGTGGTCAGGGAGACCTAGCCTGAAAATCATCCATGCCTGTGAACACTTCACTCAACCAGGATATGGAGGGGAAAGGGTGCTATTGTGATGCAACTACAGAAGCATCATATCATCCTGAAGCTCACACTGCCACATCACACACCTCACCTACTCCAGGTCAGGCTCACATCCAACAACAAAATACTGGAAATTATTAATGTATCCAACACACTCCATTAACATCTCATGGATTATGAGAAAGGGCGGCATGGTGGCACAATGGTTAGCACTGCTGCCTCACAGCGCCAGAGACCCGGGTTCAATTCCCGACTCAGGCGACTGACTGTGTGGAGTTTGCACATTCTCCCCGTGTCTGCATGGGTTTCCTCCGGGTGCTCCGGTTTCCTCCCACAGTCCAAAGATGTGCAGGCCAGGTGAATTGGCCATGCTAAATTGTCCGTAGTGTTAGGTAAGGGGTAAATGTAGGGGTATGGGTGGTTTGCGCTTCGGCGGGTCGGTGTGGACTTGTTGGGCTGAAGGGCCTGTTTCTACACTGTGAAGTAATCTAATCTAATCTAGAAGCAGCCCCCATATCTGATGCTTAAATGAGCATTTGATGGAATTAGAGAAAGGGCAGGTCAGACTGTCAAGCTGTACCAGCAATGGAAAAAGAAACTTCACATTCTTGAAGAGAATGCAGAACATGAGCTTCAGGACCAGAAATGGATAAAGAAAAAGTAGCTATGGGTTGGGGGGATGAATGTTAATATTAATCTTTAGGATAATATCACACATAGAAGTGGAAGTACAAAAAGTGTTAACTCTGACCTTGAAAGGAAAACAAAACACAGATCCTGGTAAGGGAAAACAGAAAATGCTGATAATACCTGCAGTAGGTTCAGTTATAGGGCCTTCCTTTCCTAGCTGGCTCTTAATGAAAGGAGGGATTGTTCAGGCTGCCCATGGCTCAAACAGCATAAAATGGCTGAAAGTGGTTCTCACAACTAGCAGAAGAAAAATCTTCAGCTGAATTGGCAAGTCAAACTGTAAGTTAGAGGAATTAGATGCCTTCATAGAAAGAGTAAGTGCAAGGTAACTTAGATTTAATGTGTCCTGTGAGGTGTATGCAATATGCTCTGAAACACAGAAACTGATTTAGATGCTTGTGTAGAAAATTATGGTGGAGCTACCTATAGTAACACATTGTGTGACATAGTAAAAGTCAAGCCATACCAAAGTTTAGCTGCTTATCAAACATCAAAAAGGAGTTTTAAACATACAGTCATTATGGAATTTAACTGTATTTCTGTGAAAGTTCAGTCTAAGACAGATTAAAGAGAATCCCTCTGATCAGTAAGAGAGTACTGTGTGCAATGTGGTTGAGTACAGTGCATTGTGAAGACCCAAGGGCAATTGATAAGGGGGTTTGGTAAACATCTTGAGATCATGAGCTGGCCAGAACTGATCACAGACAATGATTGACTTGATTGTATATATATGTAATCAATTTGTAATATGATTGGCTTGGAGCAGCCAGAAGTGGACTGAAAGCCAATGCATTAAAAAAAATGTATCTCGCAATTCTGGTCTCCCTCCTATCAGAAGGATGTTGTGAAACTTGAATTGGAGATGCCAGTGTTGGACTGGGGTGTACAAAGTTAAAAATCACACAAGGAGAAAGTGAGGACTGCAGATGCTGGAGATCAGAGCTGAAAATGTGTTGCTGGAAAAGCGCAGCAGGTCAGGCAGCTTCCAAGGAACAGGAGAATCGACGTTTCGGGCATGAGCCCTTCTTCAGGAAGGAGGGCTGAAGAAGGGCTCATGCCCGAAACGTCGATTCTCCTGCTCCTTGGATGCTGCCTGACCTGCTGTGCTTTTTTAGTAAAAATCACACAACACCAGGTTATAGTCCAACAGGTTTATTTGCAAGCACTAGCTTTCGGAGCACTGCTCCTTCATCCACTGGATGAAGGGACAGTGCCCCGAAAGTTAGTGCTTCCAACTAAACCTGTTTGATTCTTAACTATGTGATTTTTAACTATGAAACCTGAAAGGTTTCAGAAAAGATTTACAAGGATGTTGCCTGAATTGGAGGGTTTGAGCTATAGGCAGAGGCTGAATAGGCTCGGGATGATTTCCCTGGAGCGTTGGAGGCTGAGGGATGACCTTATAGAGATCTATTAAACCATTACGTACACAGATAGGGTAAATAGACAAAGTCTTTTCCCTCAGTGGGGGAGTTCAGAATAGAGGGCAAATGTTTAGGGTGAAAGGGGAGAGCTTTAAATGGGTCTCAAGAGGCAACTTTTTCAAACAGAGGGTGGTGCATGTGTGGAATGTGCTGCCAGAGGAAGTGGTGGAGGCTGGTACAACTACAACATTTAAAAGGCATCTTGATAAGTATATGAATAGGAAGAGTTAAGAGGGACATGGGCCAAATGCTGGCAAATGGGACTAGATTAGGTTAGGATATCTGGTCGGCATGGATGAGTTGGACCAAAAGGTCTGTTTTTGTGCTGTACATCTCTATGACTCTATGACTGTCTCCCCACTGGTGCAAAAACAAAAAAAACTCTTTGATGCTAGAAGTGGATGTGGGTGTTGAATGATTTATTAAGTTATTCCACTCCAAAACTGAATAAGTGTTTTGTTAAAAGGTTGTTTTCACCGCCACTAATCCTGCTTACTTTTGCTTTATCTTGGGCCTTTCCTCTGATTAGTGGTAGAGGATACGCGACTTTATCATATCCATGAGAAAGTATTCTTAGATAAGAAGAGGATGTATTGCTTGATAGCAATTTGTACAACTACATTTGGTGAGAGATCATTACTAGGCATTAGGGAGCAGGCACAGATACATCTGCTTTCTTTGAAAACTGGAGCAGAACTCTCCATCTTCAGCCGCAGCATGTCTCTGAGATCATAAGAATGGGTGGAGGCAAATAACATGAACAATAATTCCTCCAGACTCATTATTGTTCACAACTAAGGTTTCTTCCCTATAATTAGCCTGTTATACAATCGTGTATCTAACTCTATTACATTCACCATGATTCCATCTCCCCGTAAGTTTCTGACTTCACAAATGTCCTGACAAATGAGATTGGATTTATTTAGGATATCTGGTCAGCATGGACAAATTGGACCGAAGGGTCTGTTTCCATGCTGTATATCTCTGTGATTCTGTGACTCTATGACTCTATGCAGTGAAGGTTATCTTTTCTCTCTGCATAACTGCTGCCTGGTTCCTCATGATGACCCAAATGCAATGAGAATGCCCATCTGCCTCAGGGTGAATGCATTATTCCTGCTGCCAGATTAGCCAGCATCCACCAGATGAGGGATAGGGATTGTACTTTCCTTATTGCTGTTATGTGGGGCATCCTACAACCATGTGTGTGCAATAAACAGCCCCCTGCACCATTGGGAATTTGTTATGTTGATAAAGTTAATCTGCTGGGAGAAAAAATTTTCAACTTGTCTCTCTGTGTATATTTGGCTGCTGTCGACTCGCTGAGATGGCAATGGATTGTGCATTGAGCTTTATTCACTTTTTGGTTTGCTCTTTCCTGGAAAGGTTGGTCGAAGTAGATGTTTAGAACTTGACAACCACCTGTGCACAGTCTTGTTATCAACTCAATGGTAAATCTAAGGTGCTTCTGTCATTGAGGTAGAGGTGAGGTCAAAGTAATTGCTGGGTTCCCTGAAAGCCTGTGGTTGTTAGGACCTTCTTTGGAGAGGTCACTTCCCTCTTGCAAAACCTCCCATGTCTGCAACCTTTGTTTCATTTGTTTGTCTCACTTTCATTACAACCAAAGCCCCTATATTTGTTGCAATCCTTGTCTGAATAAATCATGAAATTCTCTATTGCCTATGAATAGACAAAGCCACACTCCCGACCAAATCCACCTGTTCTTCACAACACCACCACAAAACGTACAACAGCAGTTATGATCAAACATTACTTAACCTACAAATTGGATGGCTGTCCCTTTAAACAACATCAGTGGTGTTCAGGGTTGGGGGCAGTGAAGGCAAAACTTGTGCAGTTTAACCCGTGTTGTGATGTATGAAAATGATAAGCCTCTGGACTCTAAGTTTCAAAGATGTATCACAAATCAATCAGAACAACTATCTGATGCTATGATCTGCCAATGTTGAAAATGACTGATGTACACACAACATTCATGCACTACCACCCTTACCAGCAGGGGACATCAAATGGATCATATGGAGGTGACAAAAAATGTGTAAATGCTATTTTCTGAGCTTATGGCTGCCATTGGATTGGCACCAGTAACACCAAAGAGTTCAACCTGGCAGTCTTTATCCACCTTCTTACCTCTTACTGTAGAATTCCATGTTTGAATTTGATTCTATATTATTCCATGTTTATTTCAACAAATGCAAACCAATTTCTAGATGAATGAGTACATAAACTTACTCTCTGTCAGTGTGTCTTTGGGATTGTATGGTCATATATAGTGGGAAATTTGACTTCTTTCTCATTACATTTATGCAACAAAATTAAATGATGTTCAGGAAATAAGAATAGAATTGAGAATTTCCACATATCTTTCTACATGATGTTGAGGTCTTGTGCATATGCAATAATCTGGTGTCAGACTATAATTCATGAGACTGATTTTGATTTTTAAGAGACATAATTAAGGGTGGCAGGAACCGTGAGTTCACTTTAAAACATTGAATAAAATTATTCCGATTAGGGAGAAAGGAATTAACCCAGGAATTAGTTGAATAATCAAAGGACAGATTTTCTTTGGATATTATGTGTCTAATTGTGACAGCTTGGTGTAAGTTTTTCCAGAGTACATTACAAATCTTTTATGAATCTCGTTTTTGGAGAGTGCACACTAATCATTAATTAAGTTTATTCAGGAGGTCAATCAGTGAAAAAAGATATTGTCCAGTGATATGCTGATAAGAATAAGAAACACTGGATACAACACATCCTTATTTGGAGGAAACTGTGTTTTAGTAGGTAAATTATTTGTTGTGTTGGCTCGGATGGGTCAAAAATCGCATGTGCAAAATACAGCAGTAAATGGATATAAAAAGAAACAAAAAATGTAAATCTGAAACAAAACAGGAACTGCTGGAATGCATAACAGGCATTTCAGTATCTTAAATTCACAAATCCTGATTAATATTCCAAACAGAGGCTTTTCTTCAAAATTCTGACAGATTGTGTGGAATGATTTATACCTGAAATATTATTTGAACTTCTCATTCTTCAGATACGGACAGACATCTTGTGCATTTCCAGCACTTACTATTGTACATGGGTTCAACAAGATTCTTATTTGTTACAACAGTCATAGAAGTAAGAAATAATGTGTATTGAGTTTTCTTTGGAAATTTGATTTTGAAGACAGGTTACAGCTGTTCTGTTTCTTTTTCCAGAATAGAATGATGAATAATGAAAGGATTACCAAACAAAGAATCAATTATATTCTTTGTTATCCAAAAACTAATATTAATATTTCTGTGCTGTTTAATCACTTCATTTATACAAATGTAACAGGAAAAATCATGTTCTTCATTTGCGTGATTTCCTTTATTACATGTGGAGTTTTATTGCCAGCACATATCAGCATATGGAAATCATTCTTTCTCTGTCAGAAGTAAACATTTTCTTTCTTGTGTTCACTGTGACAGTGAATTGTTCGACCTGAATATTCAAAATTCTTAATCGAGAGGTCTGGGTTAACTGATCTTGCAATTTTGTTGCTAGGAGATGGTATTGCATAATCAAATTATTGGTCTTCTTTCCTTCAACCATCAGATCAGTTTACATGAACAGAATCTCCATTAATAGCCCTTTCTGAAACAACAGGTTCAAAATGCAGAGATTGTTTGACAGCCTTTATTGAATACATCTGTTTAATTAAACATCAGAATGTCATTCACAGATAAAAGATCAGTTCCTGCCTCAGTATGCTAATCTCAAACAATCAAAGTGGCATTTGTAATCAAAACCCTGAATTTTCATGCTATGCAAGTATTTCTGTGGCCTAATATGGGTCAAAAGTACAGAATATGTTTTTAAAATTGGGCATTATGCTATTGCATCCAAATTTGTGTTTGTGTTTTGGCCTTTACCCCATAACCTGCCCATTGAGTTCCCACAAGACTTGCATTTATAAAGTATGATTTATATTCTCAGGATTTTAGCATGGTGTTCGTGTTATAACTTAGGAATAGGACAATCAGTCATTGAAACTGCAAAATATAAATTTATATAAGGATTAGTGACACTTGTACAAGCAACTTCAAACAATAATGCTCCAGAGGTAAAGAACTGACAAATTTAGTCTGGTACCAATGGCAAAAACTTTGGAAACTGAAAATTGCCAAAACTTTGTCAACTAATTATCAGAGTTATCTTTTCAATTATAAGATTTGCTGCTCCTAGGCAACGATGAACTTGTTTCTGGCTGGTGATGGGAATTTACCCATTGTGATTCCTAGATAGAGGTGTGAGATTCCTAAAGGAGCCTTTGTTAGATATTATATTGGAGGAAACACAGGAACGGTGAAGGATAAAGGAAAGAAAGGCTAAGTTAACAACTGAGTCTGTATCTGTCCAATGAATGTACGCACAATACAGATCTTAAAAAAAAGCTTTGTCCACTGCCAGTAAACTAATTGTGAGATGGTTCAGTGGTAGCAGGTTTACTACTGAGTTTGAAAGTTGTGGGATCAAGCTCCCCCTCTCAAAACTGGAGGTCCTTATCAAAGATAAACTCTCATGTAGTACTGAGGGAATTTCTCAGGCCCTGTATGACTGCCAGGTGAATCAATTTCATAGTGTTGTTGTATGTCACTTATACAACTTTACGAAGCCGGGTCCTAAACACTTGTCAATCATTATCTCCTGCACAGGAAATGATGTAATTATCCCATGACTTGAACTTACTCCTGGAGCAGCAGGACTTGGAGTAATATATGTGTATGGTAATCTAATCTTCAAATAAGGTATCTAAACTATTGTTTTACTAATGCTTTGCATGCTATTGGTACATTTATTTAGAATGAAGATGTCACTATGACTTTGAAGATTTGACTACAATAGAAGCCTTGAGTCTTCATAGAGTCGCAGGCGCTGTGAGGCAGCAGTGCTAACCACTGTGCCACCGTGTCGCCCACATGCTTTGCATGTTATTGGTACATTTATTTAGAATGAAGATGTCACTATGACTTTGAAGATTTGACTACAATAGAAGCCTTGAGTCTTCATAGAGAAAATATAATTGGGATGAATGTGATCATGCCATAAATATGTGAATTTGTAACTTTATTGGAATCCTACCCTCTTGTATTTATTCTGAGATATTTTTGAACTTTGTAGCCAAAATGTATTGGATCTCAGTAAGGTTGTTGATATTTGGGTGAGTTAAGATGTGAAATATTTACCTGCTGTGAAATAGCTAACTTTAGAAGGTTGTACTTTATACATATTATTTCAGACAGGAGAAAATCTTCCTGTTGCTTGCTTATAAGAGGCTTGTAGAAGGGGTTAAATAGTGTTGACAAAGATAAGGATCCATTTAGTGAGATGCATAAGAAATCTATTTTTTTTAAAAAAGCCGTGTTTTAGTGTGTGTTTCCACTTTAAAAATGCTCAGGTGCCTAAAGTTACTGTTTAATGGGGAACTTGGAATGATTCTTGGAAAAACTGAAATGGCACATAGAGTCATAGAGATGTACAGCACAGAAACAGACCCTTCGGTCCAACCTGTCCATGCCGACCAGATATCCCAACCCAATCTAGTCCCACCTGCCATCACCTGGCCCATATCCCTTCAAACCCTTCCTATTCATATACCCATCCAAATGCCTCTTAAATGTTGTAATTGTACCAACCTCCACCACATCCTCTGGCAGCTCATTCCATACACATACCACCCTCTGTG
>NC_057715.1:34080012-34100559 GCF_004010195.1 Chiloscyllium plagiosum | reverse complement strand
GGTGGGGGCGGAGAGGTCAGGAAGAATATTGCAGGTTAGGAAGGCGGTGCTGAGTTTGAGGGATTTGACTGAGACAAAGTGGGGGGAGGGGAAATGAGGAAACTGGAGAAATCTGAGTTCATCCTTGTGGTTGGAGGGTTCCCAGGCAGAAGATGAGGCGCTCTTCCTCCAACCGTCGTGTTGCCATGGTCTGGCGATGGAGGAGTCCAAGGACCTGCATGTCCTTGGTGGAGTGGGAGGGGGAGTCAAAGTGTTGGGCTACAGGGTGGTTGGGTTGGTTGGTCCGGGTGTCCCAGAGGTGTTCTCCGAAACGTACCGCAAGTAGGCGGCCTGTCTCCCCAATATAGAGGAGGCCACATCGGGCTTTATACCGGACATATGCTTCCTTCTTTTTCTTACAAACCCTCAATTTCTTTAGTCATCCAGCATTCCCTATACCTACCAGCCTTTCCTTTCACCTGAACAGGAATATACTTTCTCTGGATTCATGTTATCTAATTTCTGAAGGCTTCCCATTTTCCAGCTGTCCCTTTACCTACCAGCCTTCCCTTTCACCCTGACAGGAATATACTTTCTCTGGATTCATGTTATCTAATTTCTGAAGGCTTCCCGTTTTCCAGCCGTCCGTTTACTGCGATCATCTGCCTTCAATCAGCTTTTGAAAGTTTTTGCCTAATACCGTCAAAATTGGCCTTTCTCCAATTTAGAACTTCAACTTTTAGATCTGGTCTATCCTTTTCCATCACTATTTTAAAACAAATAGAATTATGGTCACTGGCCCCAAAGTGCTCCCCCATTGACACCTCCGTCACCTGCCCTGCCTTATTTCCCAAGAGTAGATCAAGTTTTACACCTTCTCTAGTAGGTACATCCACATACTGAATCAGAAAATTGTCTTGTACACCCTTAACAAATTCCTCTCCATCTAAATCTTTAACACTATGGCAGTCCCAACTGATGTTTGGAAAGTTAAAATCCCCTACCATAACCACCATATTATTCTTACAGATAGCTGAGATCTCCTTACATCTTGCAATCGAGAACCAGTCCATGGTAAGCGAAGGCATCAGCCACTTGATGTACTACACTCAGTGAAACTAAGTTTTAAAGCTCTAAAATAAAATCTGAATAGCTGCTAAAATGTTAGATAACATTAAGAATACTGCAAAAACTACAGGATGACCATAACATGCTTAATCCTCAAATGTAAGGCTGCAGATCACTTGTCTGAGTTTATTTTGCTTTGACAATGTGTTTTTTCTGAACCTTACTATTTCCGAACCAGATACATTAGCCATTGAAATTATGATTAACAATGAAAGCCTTTTCAGACTCACCATCTGAAAATATTTCATCTCATCCCATATGGTCAGCACTTGAAGATCAATTGGCAATGAAGCTCAACTTCAGAATTCACTGTCTGGAATTCGTGTCTTTCAGATTATCACTAACTGAGGCCATTGTTCACTTCATAAGTACATTAAGATATGAGTGTGATTGTGACTTCATGCGAGCAGAGCTAGCTTGATCGAACAATTGAGCTCATTACAGAACCTACCTAACTGGATTCCTTCCAAGGAAATCTTTTTGACCAACCTAAAAATTACATTATGGGAAAAAGACTGTACAAAGCCATACGATGAGCTAGACAGTCTACAGGCTATGTGTAATTTATCCATTGCCAGTATAATTATTCACTGGGAATTGCCTGTATCACCATTGTGAGCACTGACACATGCAACCTGGAAAAGCTCTCCGTTTAATCCTGTCTGTAAGCCATCTGGTATCAGAGGTCCTTCGAAATGTCAATGTTGAAAGTCAAGGCCAAACCAAGTTGTTTGACATAATGCAGAAAGCTGTGATGTAACCAATCATGAACATTCATATGGCTTGATCCTAGTCAAGGGCTTGCCAAGTGTCAGGTTTTTGGGTGAGGAAGCATGTACCCTTCTTTATTCATCTGCCCACTTGATTTCACGTTTAACCTTGTTGCACACAAAGAATCTCTTCCGTTGTGGAGACATTTCTCCCAGGCCAAATGAATTTTGGGTCTTTTTTTTCAAAAGACAAATCTAATCAGGATTATTTGAGAGAACAAAAGAATAGTTTTGTTAGTTATGAACAATGCAAAGCAATGATATACATAGATTAGAAATGTGTGTGTGAAAAAAAAGCTAAATGTTAAAAGCTTTCTGGAGATGGTGTCTGCATTATCAATAAAAGTAGACAATGGAATATTAATGGTTGAATCATCAATTTTCAGAATTCTTGGTTTTTGCAGGTTAGTTGAAATCCTTTTGTTTCCTTTTGGTGGTCAGCCAGCAGCTCTCTGAGTATCCTTTCGTCCTGTTTCAGTTTGACCAGCTTATTAATTAGCTGACTTCTAGCACTCAGTGGGAGTATTTCTTATCTGGAATGTTGAAGTGGCGTGTCTCTTGTGGAGACTTATATTTTCTCCCATTGTTTTCACAGACTGAGAGAACTTCTGGGACAATACAATTCGGTTTGCAACACACTTGTCCCCTTTTAGATCTCTTCCTTTTGAAGCTTCTTTAAAACCTCATTAGGTGTGATATTCCAGGATGTTTCTCTCTTTCAGAAGGTGCTGAATTTACATCTGCAGTCATATCAGCTCTCGTGTTCCTATTTTAAAAAGACACATTGGAATGAAAAGTTTGAGGTTTCTGTAAGTGATTGAGGGTTGTGATACATGATCATTTCAGCACGTAGTAAAAGTTACAAGGCAGATTCACAAAATACCTAGTCAAACCAGACTGTTAATATGGTGAAGATGAGAGTAAATTGATACTCAAAATGAGAATACCTTCAGCATAGTGAACACACTAAACTGCATCCTTTGTATTTTCACCTGTTTCCCCTGTTTTTCTTAACCTTTCTCCTCTTCCTTCTGGTATGATGAATCTGCAGGAGGAGAAGGTAAATGATTAGAATATATGAATAGGATTTGAGAAAGACAGGTAGATAGGGGACTGAGTGGCTGTGTGATGCATCATCAGGATGTCATGGCAACTGTGTAGGTATATCCAACTGATGATGCCATGGAGCAGAAACTGCTTGGTAAGGTATTGGTTGTTCAGAACATGGGGTTCAGCTACATTTCTGTTTCCCCTTTTGGGAATTCCTTATTTTAGATGGAGTTTTGAAATTTATGCTTGGCATGTGAGATGTTGAGCCGTGTGTTTTGACTTGGAAGGTATTGGGAAATTTCTTCACTTGTTTTGTGCTGTGAATCCTTGGACTTCCATCCCCGCAAGGGCCCAGGCATTTAACGATAATAACTTTTCATAGTTTATGGACACTTAGGGAATTGGGGTTGTAGGAATAGAGTAGGAAAGGTGAATTAAATTAGATTGTCTACATCATATTGAATGACCATGTAGGCTTAAGGGATTGTATGGCCTACTTATTCTGATTTGTGTTATAATCCTTGAAATATAGTTAGAGGAATGGTCACAGGAAAAAGTATAAATGCACAATGGAAAGCTTGAACGATTATTAATTCAGAGGCCCAGACTCATGATCTGGAGACTGCAGGATTATACATCCCTTACCAACCCCTCTCCACATCCCCACCTGTGGGTTTGAGGTGTCTGTATTTTGGGATAATTTCTATATAATTCCCCAGATGGTCTACAAAGCAGCCTCTCACCCATCCTGACATCTCCATAGTTTTGTGGCAGGCTGAGCGAGTCCTTAGCTGACCCTCCAGCCCATTGCCCAATTGAGGCCCTTACATAGCAAACTTATTAAAATGTAAACACTGTGGCCTCCATTTTGAAATTGGCAGGACTTCATTGGCCATGAAATAGCCCAGGAAGTGAATCCACTGTGGTCTCTGGAAAGGGCAGGAGGCACTTCCAATGAACATTTGAACATTAAACACCTCCTTCACACACTGTCTGCTGCTTGTGGGTACTCCTACTACCACCATTGGCCAATATCTGCTGTCCTTGCTGCCACTTCCTAGCTTGGGACTCTCATACTTACCTAGAACTGAATTCCAGGACTTGGACTTGACCCTGAGGACTGCTTGGAGACCCAGTCCTGCCCACTGTGGCTTCTGGTACTGCTCAGACCAGTGAGCAGTCTGCCAATTCGGAAAAAAAGGAGTCTCATTCGTAATCATCTTCACCACCGGACATCAGCATCCTTCCCATGAAGACTGTAACCCATTGCAATGATTCTAAGCCCCCTTGAAAATCAACCAGTAAGTCAGACAGCTGAGGACACCTACTCCAGAAAAGTAAGAATAAAAAATGGACTACGCATTGTAAGCCTTGGCACCAGAAGCAGTGAATTCACACCATGCTCTGTCAACCCCATAACATTCTCTTCACAATACCTGGGTACTTGACAAAATTGGGAGAGCTGTCCCATAGACTGGTCATACTCTGGCTGTAGCATATGATTCAAAGTTTGCAAATTCTTGCATTCTCATCAGAACTGACACATTTGTAAGTACGTGAGTGACAGTGACCCAGTACACATCATTGACTCCGGGATCAATCAA
The DNA here is from genome assembly GCF_004010195.1 of Chiloscyllium plagiosum. Lineage (NCBI taxonomy): Eukaryota > Metazoa > Chordata > Chondrichthyes > Orectolobiformes > Hemiscylliidae > Chiloscyllium > Chiloscyllium plagiosum. The sequence goes on along the minus strand of NC_057715.1, from coordinate 34,096,028 downwards.
CTGTCACAGAGCCAGTTTAACATGGCTTGGAAACATCCAGTGGATCATTACCTTCAGCTGATGCTTTAGTGCGCCTCCATGTTTAACATTACTTGGAAAAGCTTCAATGTCGCATGAAAACATAATAAACTCTGAGTAATGAATTTCGATATCCGTCACCAAGTGTGACTTTGTAGCAGCACTGGCTGAGTTTGTTGTGTCCAGTAGGGCATATTTGCTAAAAACAGCCCTTCAATAGATGATGACAGGATTTAGAAGAGAGAAAGCCCATTTGGTCTCATTCTCAGTGACCCATCATTGCAGATGCATCAGTCAATGAAATTATTGTTGGAGTGACCACTGCAAAGCCCTAATGGGGATAAAGTCCTGTCTATGTACTGAAGGTATGCTGCTTCTTGTCATGTGGCATTGTGCTATCTTCAATATGTGCTGACCAATTAGTTTCCCAAACTGGGCACCCATCTGGAGTTATGGTCTCATTGTTACCTATTTGATAAATAGGGATAAGCAATAAATATTGGCCTAGCCAGTGATGTCCACAACTTGTAAAGCAAAAAGTATCTGAGCAGCACCAGCAACATCTAAAATGCGTTGTCAATTTGGAGATGCTGCAACACAGGACTACATGCATTCAAAACAGTGAAAGCAAATAAGTGGTTCACCCAACAACCATGTCAGTTTAAAGCTCTGCAGTCGTGGCATATCACATTTTGAAAAAATGGTGGACAATTAAATAACTAACCAGAGAAGGAAGCTCCAAAAAAGTGTTCTCATACTGTGGACAATCACTTATTTGCAAGAGACCAAAATGAAAGTGTCAATTGAATGATCCAGCTTGGCATCCTCCTGCTATCTCCTCACTGTAGTCAAGGGACAGTGCAATTCATACTATATGATTTTAAGAAGTGTCTGAAGACGTTACATATGGCTAAAGTTATTGATTCTTCTGACAACATTCCAACTGTAGTACTGTACACTTCATGATGCCAAGCCAGCTGAGTGAAAATGTATAATTACAATGGGAGATAAAACAGATAATTGGACTTAGTAATATCCCTTAGCCAACATCGGAAGCACTCCCTGCTGTTCTTCAAATAGTGCATGAGATCTTTTAAGATCATCCAAATGGTCAGCTGGGACCTCTGTTTAATACTTCATGAATGACTGACTGCACCCAGCTGTGACAGAGAAATCATGTTTTCTCAACTTGGCAGTAATGCTCCCACTTTAAGGCTGACATTAATTCAGTTTCAGTTTCTCAGTAAATTTCTGCACTGCTCCATCAATAGAATTTAATGGATGAAAAAGTACCCAACTCAGGCTCTCTGTAATTATCTCCTAAAAATGATTTGCTTCACTTTGCTTCTGGTTTCAAAAACCTACCAAAGCAATGTTTCTCTTTAAGCCTGCTTTTGAATTGAGCTTATTTTAGTTCAATTTAACCCTTTTACATTCAGTGTCTTTTCTCTCTTTTTGAAAAGAACTCAGAATTGTTCACTATACAAACATAATTCATCAGATGTGTAAGTCTCTCTTTCTTAGCTTAATGTTTAAGCGTATCACTATAATCCAACCTCTCCCTACAGCTTAAATCCTCCAACCCTGGCAACATCCTTGTAAATCTTCAACCTTGTACAGATTCTATTTTATCTATAGCATGATTTAATAAGAATGCATTGCGTTTCCTTAACCTCTGCACATTATCAATGTGCTGGCCATTCAAGACAAGATCAGTAATACCATAGTATAGATCCTTTATTCAAGACAGTTTTCGTATGTACATTCAGGTCCTCACTATCCGGATGCTTTCGTCAGATTGCTAATGTAGTGAAGTCATATGATGTGTCTCCTCATCTCTTACGTTGCTGTACTTCAGAAACCTAGCTACAGTTTTTCATGGTGTACCACAATTAAAGAAATATAGTAAATGAAGCAAGCACGTTTCAGGAAGTTAAAGTTAAGAAGACGTTAGACACAATGATCATAAATGGGAAGTAGAGAATATCACTGTATGTATCACTATTTTTCTGGGTTCATACCTCTACTTCATTTCTTGGCCCCTGCACAAACTGGAAACTTCCCAAACTGATGGTTAATGTATATTGTTTGGAAAAAAAAAGCCGTAATTTTGTATTCTGTTTGCACAATGACCCTAGCAACCTTTGTGATTTCAAGCAGAAATAAATGGGAGATAAGTGCAGGCAATTGCCTTTGATGTCACTGCATTACAATATTCTCCATAAACTGTAAACTGAAGTAATGTTTCATCCTCAATGCAGATAATAAAGGCATCAAATTGAAGTATGTAAATGTAGATTCACCAACGGCAGTATTCCAAGTCTTCAAGGTTAGAGAAGTAATTGATAACTTCTGGGGAAAAGAGTTAAGCACCAACATGTAACTAACTTCTGTAATCCTGTTAACAAAATAATAAATTATTCCACCTCTTGCCTGTTAACAAGCTATCTCACAGATTATCTGATTAACAGTTCTTTCCACTGACACTGAGTAAATCCACTGTGAGCTACTTGCAGTGTTTTCTTTACAAAATATTTTATTGGATGTTAAGTTATATTTTTGCTATGTATCCGATGGTCACTTAGCTTATTTGGCTGGATAGCTTGTTTGTGACAGCATGGATTCAATTCCTGCACCAGCTGATTTGGAGATGCTGGTGTTTTTCAATGTATAATTTCAGTTACATCACACTGTAAATTTTTACTATAAATTCTGTGTGTTAGGATTGAACCCTCCACTATCACCTAATGAAGGAGCGATGCTCTGAAAGCTAGTGTGCTTCCAATTAAACCTGTTGGACTATAACCTGGTGTTGTGTGATTTTTAACTTTGTGCACCAGCTGAAGTTACCTTGAGGATACTCTTTTCTCAACCTCTTCCCCTTGCCTGAGGTGGGGTGGCATTTGAATTAAACCACCACCAGTCATTTCTCTCTCTGATAAGAAAACAGCCTTATGATCTAGTAGGACTATAGCAACTTTGTATCAAAGATTCAATTCTAAGAAATCGTATTGAGAAAATGTCACTTTCAACTCCATCATAGGTTTGAAAAGACCTTTTGATTCAGGCATCACATCATCATTCAAGTACCACAACACTGAAGAGCACAGCTGACTCAAAATGAGTTTTCACTTGTCTGGTCATCCGTGCCTTTGGGCAGACGGGTTTGCCCGAAAGAGCTACCTATACACATATTCTACAGAAAAAGGTCTCAATAGCTTTTGAAATCCTATAATGCTAGAGGATCGTGATTTAAATGTTAGTTTTTCCTGAAGCCAAACAATTACTTTTTAACCCAACTATTAACAGAGAGACAGAATCCAGGCAGAAAAACTATGACTTTGGTTTAATTCCTAGATCACCAGATTCTACCAGAGACAACCTAAATTCAACTCTCCTTCTGTGACTAAGGAAGTCTTAAATCCTTTCCTTTAAATCATTCATAAATGACACACATTGAATTATATTTTCTGCTGAATCATTTTGTGATGATCAGACAGTTCTCCATGTGAAGAATAAACATGATGAGGAACAAATTAGAATATAGATGTTTCTGAACACAGTGTTATTTTGATAATATCAATGTAGAGGTGTTTTAAATACATTGGGCATATTGTCCTTTTTTCAAAAGCTTCTAAAGGCAAGGTAATCTAACCTGTATTGCAATTGGACGTTGGTATAAACAGCAGCTGGAATGTATAAGAAACCCTCTGATTTAGGGGAGCAGTTTTCAGTGGATGGCTTTTACAAAAAGGAAAGTCCAATTTGAATTGCTTCCATGAAACTGTTGATACAGGGAGAAAAGCTGGAGACCAGAAATTTTGACTTCAAAAGACAGCTTGAGATCAACATGGTAGAACTCAAGACATTGGCTGGATTTGACAGAGATCCCTTCAATGTCCATGAAAGTCCATTGATCCAGAATTTTTGTAGTAATTGATCCAAAGCTTTCGAGAAAATTTCTAATATCAGGAAAAGGCTGTTGTAACTAATTATTCTCTAACATTGTCAACTTACTTTTGGAAAAGTTGTTCTTTTATGAGTCACAATTTTGTCACTAATTGATCACATTATCGAATACAGATTCTAACAATTTTGCAGTCCACTTTTCTGTATCAATTTGTCTTGTGTAAGCTGGAGAATTGTGATGTTCAAGGCACAAGGTGCTTCAGTGCTTGAAACACTTGTTCCTGCCTAATAATGAGGGTGGGATTCTTTTAGAAATTTGATCGGCCACCCAGATGTGTTCAAGGGCTAGTACATTCCAATTTCAATTTGAGTGAGTCCGAGAAAGTAAATCGATATTGCTAGACTATTGCTGTTTCTGACTTCTGATCATTGGAATGAAGGATTGCCCATGGACTGCCTGCACAAGCAGCTAGAGGACGTGAATCAAACCAGATGCGTATGATTAGATACTGGAGAACAACCTTGTGAAATTGGAATCTGGCTTAAATAGGTCAAGTTGAAGTGACCATGAAAGTTTTGGGAGCTTGAGGGAATTTACTGGTAACAGCAGCATGGTAAATCTTGTTGGTAAAAAAGCAAAATTGTGCCAGTAATTAGGTGTTCGTGAACAGTCCTGGAGATGCTGTCTTGAGGAAGAGATTAAACTACCAGCATAAAAATGTGGTGTATGCATAGAATGAGCTGCCTGAGGAAGTAGTGGAGACAGGTACAATTACAACATTTAAAAGGCATCTGGATGGGTGTATGAATAAGAGGGGTTTAGAGAGATATGGGCCAAGTGCTGGCAAGTAGGAATAGATTAATTTAGGATTTCTGGTCGGCATGGACTAGTTGGACTGAAGGGTCTATTTCCGTGCTGTACATCACGATGACTCTAACAGTTGTTGTTGAGGGGGTTTGAAGGCTACATCTTTGTAAGAAATTGGAATTCCTTGTGACAAAGGCCAAGTTTAAATGCAATTTTGTGAATTTTGATGCACGATGTCACTAATGTCTCAGTTTACTGTGATAACTAATAGATTATTACAATTGGGGGAAAGCTGAGAAATCTGTGCAATTCAAAAGTTAGAAAAGGAGTGCACTATGGTCAGCCAACTTGATTTACTTGATCATATTTTGACCAACTGTGCAAATAAAATGTTGAAATGGTAACACATGCAAAATTAACACTTAACCGTTCTTTATCAATAGGCCTTCCACAACATTATTTCCAACGCAATGAATCAACGGTTCTACAGTGACTCTGAGAGGACATTGAGGTATCACAAAAGGCAGAGTGAAAACATTGTGAAAACAAATCACAGAGAAATCACCTCTCCATGTCACACATGCACCATAAACAGGTAAGTTCCAAAGTAGCCATTTCATTTCTTCCATTTCCAGCAAGTCATTGGAAAGAATAGCAACAAATTTTTTAGACTTCAAAGGAAAGAAGTATTTAGTCCTAGTAGACTATTATTTAAGATTGATTGAAGTAACAAGTTTTCATTCAACCACGACAGCCTGTGATCCGAACACTGAAATGAATCTTTGCAAAACTTTTTCCCAGAGGAACTAGTATCAGACAGCAGACCACCATTCATCAGTGAGGAATTAGGGAAGTTCATTTTGGAGGAATGCATTAACCAGTTGACAACTGAGTCTTCAGTCATGTGGTTAAGCAGGGAGAACAGTCAAGACCATAAAATCATAAATGCAAAAGAATCCAGACTGAGAATCAAATTCATGAGAAAGAAACACCTTTTCGGTTGTTAATTCTAGTTGATTTGTAATTGAAAAGGACTTTGAAAATAAATGTGGCAGTTTTACATTGCAATCTCAACGCAAATATGACCGACCATGATTGAAAGTTCAGAGATTAAACAGCATAGTAAAAAATAGCAGAAATGATATAACTCGTATCATAGGCTGACAGCCCTGTTCACTGTAAAAACAGGGCAGCAAACCAAGTTAAGAAATAAAATCTGAAGCAGCGGTTATTTGACGAACAAATCAACTGAAATCTGTTCGTTAAAAGACCTGAAGGAACATTTCTAGACAAAGAAGAGAATTGATCTTACTGGAGCCTAGTAGTGAGACTGAGTGTGATTATGAGTATCATTATAATAGCATATGGGTCAGAGATACCTATTCTCCATAAAACGGCAGAATGTTACAAACATCCAAGAAATGATAAAGAAACATAACCCTCCTATAAATTGAAGTAACCGAATGGGACCATTCAGAGTTCCAGATCATCTGAAATATAGAGTTTGGTCATTAAAGATGGGAGGAGAGGTAATATTGATAGTAAGAATTGCAATAAGTGTGTGAATATTTTAGTAGCAATTGACTGGAATGGCACAAAACAAAAATACCAAGTATTTGGAATGTTTGTATTATTTTGAAATTTGTATGTAGTGATATTCTGACATCAGAGCATTTGGAAGAAGGCACCTAACAAGAAAGTGTGGTTTTAGACATCACACTAGAGACCCTTGTTTAGTAAACTGAAATGTACAGATGTCACTTAAGTGTTACAGTACTCAACAGCTCGCAAAGTTGGATTGTGGACATCCACAGCTTAGAAATTCCAAGGAGTAAGGGTCTAATTATGATCTCCCAACTACAAGGAATAAGTCAGTGTGATGGAATGCTCCCCACTTAGGAGCGAAGCTGCAACAGCATTCAAGAAATTTGACACCATTCAGGACAAAGCAGCCTGCTAGTTTGGCACCACATCCCCAAGCATCCACTCCCTCCACAACTGGTCTTCATTAACAGCAGTTAGGCACTAGCTACAAGATGCATGGCAGAAATTCGCTGAAGCTTCTTAGGCAGTACCTTCCAAGCTCTTGGCCACTTGCATCTAGAAGAACAAAGGCAGCACATACATGGGAGCAACATCATCTGTAAGTTGCTTTCCATGGCATGAACCATTATAACGTTTAAATATATTGACTTTCCTTAGCTATCACTGGGTCAGGATCCTGGAGTTTCCTCCCTAAGGGCTTTGTGGGTCAACCCACAGCAAGTGGACTAAGAAGGCAGCTCACCAGTTTCTCAAGGACAACTAGGGATGGACAATGCCAAGCCCACATCCCATCAGTGAATGAAAAAGAAGTGTTTATTTAACACAAGATTTACATTCTCATATACATGTTGTTCCTAGTTATTTAGAAATAACACAATAGACTGTTTCTACTATATGTCTTTATACAAACAAAATAAAACAAACTATAGGTATTGGCCTATAAGTGAAGACATCCTTTCCATGGCCACCTCATAAAGACTGTTCAATTTTCTTTTCTTATTCATTCATGGCATGTAGATGTTGGCTAGGTCAGAATGTATTACCAAGCCCTAATTGCCCAGAAGGCATTTTGAAAGTCAACCACATTTCACTTTGTCTGAAGTCGCATGGAGGCCAGACCAGGAAAGAATGGCAATTCTGGTCATCAGTTCTGAGGAAGAGTCACTTGACCTGAAATGTTAACTGTGATTTCTTTCCACAGATGCTGCTAAATGTACTGAGCTTTTCTAACAATTTCTGTTTTTGTTTCTGATTTACCGCACCCGCAGTTCTTTGGGTTTTTAAAAATGGCATACTTCCTTCTCTAAAGGACATTGGTGAATCAGCTGGATTTATATAAGCAATTGGTGGTGGTTAAATTTAGACTTAAATGAATTCAAATTCTGCCATGGTGATAATTTTTAATCTTCAATCAAGTTACCCCTTATCCTTAATTGCAGTTGAATCAAGTCCAACCTGTTCACTCAAGCTCAAGTTCATATAATGTACCAATCTAGGAAATCTCTACTGAGTGAATGCCAATGTATTTATCTCCTTGCATTAAATAAGGCGATTAAAATTGCTCCCAAATACAAGATGTTGCCTTATCAATTCCCTGTATAACCAAAATGAACTTTTGGGTTAAATTCCTTTTGTAATAAAGGAAGACATCCAATTTAGTTGTCTTGATTGTGCTGTACTTGCATACTAACATTTTGTAACATATGCTCGAGAACCTAAATCCATCTACAGATTGAAATTCTGCAATCGTTTCCGGTTAATGTAATACTCTGTTTCTTCATTCTTCTGGCTAAAATGAGCAACTTCACATTTTTTGCATATTATACTACAATCTTCTAGATTTATACCAGCTCTTCAACTGATTTGTGTCCTTCTGCAATTTCTGTCACAACATACTTAGCTGTCTTTCATGGCCAATTTAGCTGTCATGCCTTTGATCACCTCACCTGGGTCATCGACATATATCATATAAAGTTGAGACACTAGCACAGCCACCTGCAAGATACCACTCTTCACAAACTGCCAGTTAGAACAAGACCTATTTTTGCATTTAAAATGTGTTATTTTATGCCTATAGAATTGGAGCATTGTTTGTCCCTTTTTCCAAATAGAATGTTGTCTGCATAAATGGTTGCTGGGAAAAAAAAAACAATAACCTCTCCACAGTTTGATAACTGGTTGAAACCTCAAAATAATATGGGTGTTTTTAGCCCTTCATTGGAAAATATCATCTTTTTTAAAAAAAGACTGCTACAGAGGCAAGATAATTGCAATTGTAAAATATTGTGTGTGGGACAGACTGAATGCTGTATCTAGAGGATTAAAGAAACTTCAAATAAACTGGACTGAGATTTCTTGTGACTACAAAGATAATGAGGGGCTGATGACCTCCTGCTCAGCAGCAAGCAACCCTCAGTGGGTTATGACTCGAACTGCGGATACATTTTTTTTACCCCCTTTTGAAGAATGCAGAAGGAAGAATTAAAAAGCTAGTTGCAATTCTATTGCAATGTACCTCTTAGGACTCAATGTGCTTGTGTGTACCAGCCTGTGCTCGAGAATTAGCATTCTGTGAAGGTCACAGTTCGATAACTATCTCCTAGTTACCCGCTGTTTTGCAAGAAAAGATTCTGTCTCTCTTTCTTGAGTATCACAAACCAGACAAGTGGTAACAGGATAACAAAAGGACTTTCTCTTACCCTGAATGCTGGAATTCAGTCATAGTTAAAGGAAACAGACTACAGATTCTGAACCATTCTGCTATAATGAAAGATTGTGAACCCAACTGTTCAACTATTGATTCAATGCTAAAAGCCACAGCAATGGCAGTGACATTAAACTAGCCCCATTCAGAGACTGATCAGTATATTCTTTTAAACTTTATGCTTCTGGATTCACCACCTCTTACCCGTGTATGTATGTTGAATGACTAATTATTCTCACATTTCATAATTAATAAATTCCATCCGCTAACTCAAGAAAACCTGGTTAAATTTTCTGCTTTTAAAACCCATTCTTTTGGGTTGGGCCTTACCTCAAGTAATTAGACAATACAATCAAATACAGTTAAACACACACACAGTTCCTTGTAGCAAGCAAGCCAAAGGAGTGGGTGTGAGTGAAAAAGTGAAGCCAGTTCATTTCTCCTCACCTGGGAACTTAAAAAAAGTTTTGTAACTAATGAATTAAGGATCTTATCCAATGTTTGTTTCATAGTTGTTCAGTGTAGTCTTCGGTTTCACTATTGCTAGCATCAAACTTTTAATGCTTCAGTGACTGTGACCATTAGCTGTTCCTTACTCACAGTCTGGATTTATGCTGGCCCTCACTGGTTTTGGGCCTGTTTTTTGTAGCTTACATTATTTTCTCCTCCAGAAAGGGACTGAGTGAATGGTTACTGTTGTCAACTGGATGTGTGCAGGTTCATGGCATTCATATCGTGCACCTGTTGTGAATGAGAAAGTGTAATTTGTGTGCAATGTGAAAGTGATAGGAATGTGAAAGGACAAAGTGGTGATCGGAAGAAGTGAGTGATGAGCAATTGCTGCCAGATTTTTACAAATTGTTTGTGCATGTTGTGAAGACAGCAAGCAACAAGGGAATGTGCAATTTAGGTGAGATGAAGTGACAGGGGTAGGAATTGCTTTTGAGTGCAGAAGGAGTAAAAGTTGTCCGAAAATATATAAATGGTGATAGAATGATCTAGTCCAGTCATTGAAATGTTGCTTGTGCTGAGTCCAAATAGAAAGAGTGATGCTTTGGGCATTAGAAATGTCTGCTAGCTCAGTGCCAGCTGCAGAATTTGTTTCAGCACCTTGTCGTCATTGTGTGCAAACGGGAGCACCTCCTGCACCCTTTATCAATCCCAGCAGTAGTATAATGGATGTGGCAATAAAATTACCTGAAACCTTAATTTTGTTGCTCTCCTCACTGATGTGTTCTCATTGCAGCGTTTTATTCCTTTTATTTCAGATTTCCAGCATTTTACTTCTGTGCTCTACCTTTGCTCAAAACGACATTATTGGTCCTCCCAATATAAACACAAAGATGTTGTCAAGTTGACAACAAATATACTTTCAAGATGAATTCCTACTTTAAATGCTTGGGGATAAATTCACACGAGTGGCATTTCTCTGTACTGTGAAGTGGCTCACTGGAAATCCTGCCCTCTGACTGGGCAAGATGTCTAGCACTGCAATTGCCATGTGGGCTGTCCATCAATTGAATTCTAATGAGGCCCAATCATCCAAGCGATGGGTCTGTCAGATTTTCAATCTTCGCCCAAATGTGCCTAAAGGCAAAATGTACACAGGCTTTTGAAAATAAAATTTGTCACGGCTAAGGAAAATTGAGATCGAAGAACATGAAAAACCATATGTCTTTTGAGAAACACTATTGTGTTTCAATTACTGCAATGTGTTTAGCCCCCATGGTTTCAGTAATCCCATTGAGTGATGGTTAAACACTGATGGAACAATGGTCTCCGAAAGCTCCTACAGATCATTAACAACAGAGCTATTATATTGCTCAATGGGCATTGAGCTGAACTTCAACACTGTTGAAAATGATAACCTTTTTTTCAAATCAAATATCTCAAGTGATTAGACAATGGAATCAAATACATTAAAGACCATTGCTTTTGCTTCAATTTCACATCCCTTCATTGGCAACAGAATTGATGCAGAAGCCTCAGCAGAACGCATGTCATTGGGTGGACAAGTATTTATTTAAACTTTTTTGGCTGTGCCTGAATGTGTAATGCTATGGAAAATGTGCCTTATGGAATTGAAAAGAACACAGAATATATAGTTTAGCCAGACAGAGCCAACAGTTCATGATCTCTCCACGTGGGATTAAATTTCATAAATATGGAATGGGTCTCCAACTTGGCTGAAATGGTGCTAGAACCCTATTTCAAGAAGTTCCACCTCCAATGCAGGCACCTTTTTTTTTGCCAGGGTGGATGAATAGGTTGTAACTTGCATATCTGAGATTCATAGGGGCAGCTGTGTTTGTTAAAATACTTTGAGTCAGATTCAATTATCGTGAGTGACATGAAAAATGACTTATGACTTTAGATATTTTTAGTTAATGGTCAAAATCCACTTTTTTTGAAAAGTAGGTTAACCCTTTAGATGTGTCCAAGGACTCCTCTGGACGAAGCTATGTGCTTGTAGTGATAATTAAAAATAGATACAAATGTGCATTAACAAGCAAATAAACACTTGCGGTGTCAAGGAACTGTTAGTCAAAATAAGTAAAATTTAATATGTTTTTCTCGACCTGACAATGCTATTTTGAATAGTGACTTAATCAGACCCTGACTTTATTTCATCTTAGCATAGTTCCTGAGGTCTGCCATTGGTGAATACTGAGTAGTTTGGCACACCGGGTGTAAAGACAGAGTGGTAGGTGACAGATTCATTTTGGCACGAGTTGGATAAAGGGCTAAAAATGGCTTTGAGGGTAAAGACATGTTTGACATGGAGGATATTATGACTCATGGGGTGGTGGGCATGTAGGGATGCAAAGGCTTGCATATTTGATGAGGGACATGGGAAGTGTGTGAGGGAGGGTGAGGGGGTAAGGACAAGACAGTTGTTCTTTGTGTCAGTGGTCCAGACTTCATGATAGGAAGCTTGTTGCTTCAGCAATGTCACCAAGAGTTGTGTAAATCGACCATATGGATGTCCTGACTAAGCTAACCATTGAATTTGCCCCAGAATTTGAAACTTCCAATGGGCAACTTGGCGGCATCTGCTACTTTCCTGAAAATTTCCTAACTTTTGAGTCAAAGGCCTGATGCTTCCAAATTGCTTACCTTAATATTTAAATGGGAAAGGTTAGAGGAATGAAACTTGTTTGAACTCCTGGCTAATTACAAGGTTGAAGTCACTAACTCACTCACCACTGACATCTCCTTTTCACCCAGAATGGACACTATGACATCCAACTCCATACTCTCCAAATCCCCCGAACCTCATGGGCCCAAAGCTCAGTCCTAACAGAATTCAATTTCTTTGTAGTTTTCAAAGTGATTTTAGGATCTTTCAACAAAGTAATGGGATGTAGCAACTGCTGCAGATGGAGGTATGGTTTAAATCCTCGGGAAAGAACACTGTCGATTCCCCTTACCTATTCCTCTGTTGATTTTTATAAACCTGTGTGAGGTCAGCCTTCAGCCTTCTACGATCCCAGGAAGGAAGTCCCAACCTATCCAGCCTCTCCCTTTTACTGAAACATTCCATTCTCGGTAACATCCTTGCAGAAGAGCTCAAATCTGGAGGGCATAGGTTGAAGGTGAGAGAGGAATGATTTAAAATGGACCCAAGGAGCAACGTTTTCATACATATTGTGGTGCATATATGGAATGAGTGGTAGGGGCAGCTACACATACAACATTTAAAAGACATTTGGATAGGTAAGGCGAAAGGAAAGGTTGAGATGGGTATGGGCCAAAGGCAGGCAAATCGGATAGAGTTCAGTATAGGAAACTTGATCAGCATGGACAAGTTGGGTCGAAGGACCTGTTTCTGTACTACTCCACTCCACTGCTGCCTATGTGGATGACTGAACTGTACTGAGCTGCTTCTGCTGATATTCAGAAAGAAAAATTTGCAGAATTTGTGAATGAGACATATTGGCCTGACTCATCCTGTATTCTCAAAATGGAGGTTCAATACAATCAGTAATTTCATTTCCCAAGTGTCATAGAGTCATAGAGTTATAGAGTTGTACAGCATGAAACAGACCCTTCGGTCCAACCCGTCCATGCCGACCAGATATCCCAACACAATCTAGTCCTACCTGCCAGCACCCGGCCCATATCCCTCCAAATCCTTCCTATTCATATACCTTTCCAAATGTCTCTTAAATGTTGCAATTATACCAGCCTCCACCACTTCCTCTGGCAGCTCATTCCATACACGTACCACCCTCTGCGTGAAAAAGTTGCTCCTCAGGTCTCTTTTATATCTTTCCCCTCTCACCCTAAACCTATGCCCTCCAGTCCTGGACTCCCCAACCCCAGGGAAAAGATCTTGCCTATTTACCCTATCATACCCCTCATAATTTTGTAAACCTGTATAAGGTCACCCCTCAGCCTCCGATTGTCCCTCTGATACAGCTCATGGCCCAGAGGTCTGCCGACAAAAAACCCATCCAAAGATAAGTGGGTAAAATATTTTGTCAGATTTTGGATCAGAAATATTAGATCCTGACCCAAAGTGGAAGATTCAGAATAATGTTTCTTCATCTCTGGGGAGGATTTCCAGTGCACCTAGGCAGCCTTTAGACAGTTTGGCTCTGCATCTAGCTGCACCAATGATGCTTCCAAATTCTCTCTCGAACTGGCAGATCCATCTCTAGTTATTCTCTGCCTGCCAATCTTGGAGCCATAATCTAAATGTCCTGCACAGCAGTTCATCACGGCAAAATACTGCCTCCTGCCTGCAAGAGTTGACTGGAATATTCTAATTAGCCCTCAACAACTGACATGAAGTATAAAGAGGTGAACTGACGACCTCTTGTTTGAAGGCATGTAGACTAGTCAATCACCCATTCCCCCATCACATTCCACCCCCCCAGCCCCCCACCCCCCCAGCCACTATGTCTCTTTATGAAGAAAAAATGGATGAGGGTTGGAACAGAGTGGACCCATGAAACTGGCATAAAACCCACTCAACTGGCAAAAACATTCCATGCCCAACTGTCTGCCTGACCTCATTCCTGCCCTTACTGGGGGCTAACAAGCTATCACACTTTTCATGATTTGTTCTGTAGTTATGACAAGTGAAATCCACTCCTTCTCAATACCTGATGTCTTTAATATACAATGCAACATCTTGGTGCTGTAGACTTGTCCAGAATATTGTACTTGTAGCAAATGGCTGAAGAGAAATCTTCCCAAAAGTAGTTACTTGTGCCCATTACAAAATCCACACTTATAGCACTTGCAAAATCCTGCTTTTTGAAGTTCATAAAGCTATAACAATTCTATCACTGTGATGCAGCGCATCACATCACCTTGGCAATCAAGAGCAATAACACTTACCAGAATCAGTCAATAATCCATTATACAAGGTGTCCCCTCGAATTGGTTGTTATCTGTTTATGTACACTGAACCTTAAACTAAGCCAGTAGTGTATGAATGTTTGATGTGTTTGTAATTGAGAACAGTTGCAAGGACATGACTCTGGGTAATCCAAGATGGAGGACAGGAAAAATTTCTGGCTGTAAGAGCTGCTCTTTTCTTTTGAGGTATTTTAGGTGTTGGAGGTGATTTACTCTAATTCCAGGAGCAGCAATTGCTGTTTCATATGCTGTTGCATTGTTTTGGAACTTAGCAATTACAGAAATATGGCTCAGGGATGGGCAGGACTGACACCTTAATATTCTAGGATACAAATGCGACAGGAAGGATAGAAAGGGAGGCAAGAGAGGAGGGGGAGTGGCATTTTTGATAAGGGATAGCATTACAGCTGTGCTAAGGGAGGATATTCCTGGAAATACATCCAGGGAGGTTATTTGGGTGGAACTGAGAAATAAGAAAGGGATGATCATCATATTATAGACCCCCAAACAGTCAGAGGGAAATTGAGAAACAAACTTGAAAGGAGATCTCGGCTATCTGCAAGAATAATAGGGTGGTTATGGTAGGGGATTTTAACTTTCCAAACATCGACTGGGACTGCCATACTAATAAAGGTTTAGATGGAGAGGAATTTCTTAAGTGTGCACAAGACAATTTTCTGATTCAGTATGTGGATGTACCTACTAGAGAGGGTGCAAAACCTGACCAACTCTTGGGAAATAAGGCGGGGCAGGTGACTGAGGTGTCATTGGGGGAGCACTTTGGGGCCAATGCCCATAATTCTATTTGTTTTAAAATAGTGATGGAAAAGGATAGACCAGATCTAAAAGTTGAAGTTCTAAATTGGAGAAAGGCCAATTTTGATTGTTTTAGGCAAGAACTTTCAAAAGCTGATTGGAGGTAGATGTTCGCAGGTAAAGGGACGGCTGGAAAATGGGAAGCTTTCAGAAATGAGATAACAAAATCCAGAGAAAGTATATTCCTGTCAGGGTGAAAGGGAAGGCTGGCAGGTGTAGAGAATGCTGGATGAATAAAGAAATTGAGGGTTTGGTTAAGAAAAAGAAGGAAGCATATGTCAGATATAGGCAGGATAGATCGAGTGAATCCTTAGAAGAGTATAAAGAAATTAGGAGTATACTTAGAGTCATACAGGTGTACAACATGGAAACAGACCCTTCGGTCCAACCCGTCCATGCTGACCAGATATCCCAACCCAATCTAGTCCCACCTACCAGCACCTGGCCCATATCCCTCTAAACCTTTCTTATTTATATACCCATCCATATGCCTCTTAAATGTGGCAATTGTACCAGCCTCCACCGCATCCTCTGGCAGCTCATTCCATACATGTACCACCCTTTGCGTGAAAATGTTGCCCCTTAGCTTTCCCCTCTCACCCGAAACCTATGCCCTCTAGTTCTGGACTCCCTGGCCCCAGGGAAAAGACTTTGTCTAGTTATCCTAACCATGCCCCTCATAATTTTGTAAACCTCTATAAGGTCACCCCTCAGCTTCCGACGCTTCAGGGAAAACAGCCCCAGCCAATCAGCCTCTCCCTGTACCTCAGATCCTCCAACACTGGCAACATCTTTGTAAATCTTTTCTGAACCATTTCAAGTTTCACAACATCTTTCCGATAGGAA
>NC_057715.1:34016744-34079933 GCF_004010195.1 Chiloscyllium plagiosum | reverse complement strand
CATTAAGTGTATAAGTCCTGATAAGATTTGCTTTCCCAAAATGCAGCACCTCGCATTTATCTGAATTAAATTCCATCTGCCACTTCTTAGCCCATTGGCCCACCTGTTCCAGACCCTGTTATAATCTGAGGTAACCCTATTCGCTGTCCACTACACCTCCAATTTTGGTGTCATCTGCAAACTTACTAACTGTACCTCTTATGCTCGCATCCAAATCATTTATGTAAATGACAAAAAGTAGAGGACCCAGCACCGATCCTTGTGGCACTCCACTGGTCACAGGCCTCCAGTCTGAAAAACAGCCCTCCACCACCACCCTCTGTCTTCTACCCTTTGAGCCAATTCTATATCCAAATGTCTAGTTCTCCCTGTGTTCCATGAGATCTAACCTTGCTAATCAGTCTTCCATGGGGAACCTTGTCAAACGCCTTACTGAAGTCCATAGATAACATTTACTGCTCTGCCCTCATCAATCTTCTTTGTTACTTCATCAAAAAACTCAATCAAATTTGTGAGACATGATTTCCCACACACAAAGCCATGTAGACTATCCCAAATCAGTCCTTGCCTTTCCAAATACATGTACATCCTCTCTCTCAGGATTCCCTCTAACAACTTGCCCACCACCAAGGTCAGGCTCACCAGTCTATAGTTCCCTGGCTTGTCTTCACCGCCCTTCTTAAACAGTGGCACCACTTTTGCCAACCTCCAATCATCTGGCACCTCACCTGTGAGTATTGATGATACAAATATCTTAGCAAGAGGTCCATCAATCACTTCTCTAGCTTCCCACAGAGTTCTCGGGTACACCTGATCAGGTACTCAAGAGGGAAATCAGGAGGGCAAAATGGGGACATGAGATAGCTTTGGCAAATAGAATTAAGGAGAAATTAAGGAGAATCCAAAGGATTTTTGCAAATATATTAAGGACAAAAGGGTAAATAAGGAGAGAACAGGGCCCCTCAAAGATCAGCAAGGCGGCCTTTGTGTGGAGCCACAGAAAATGGAGGAGATACTAAATGAATATTTTGCATCAGTATCTGCTGTGGAAAATGATATGGAAGATATAGACTGTAGGGAAATAGATGGTGACATCTTACAAAATCTCCAAATTACAGCTGGATGTCTTGAAAAAGGTTGAAGGTGGATAAATCCCCAGGACCTGATCAGGTGTACTCAAAAACTCTGTGGGAAGCTAGAGAAGTGATTGCTGGGCCTCTTGCTGAGATATTTGTGTCATCGATAGTCACAGGTGAGGTGCCAGAGACTGGAGGTTGGCAAACGTGGTGCCACTGTTTAAGAAGGGTGGTAAAGATAAGCCAGGAAACTATAGACCGGTGAGCCTGACCTTGATGGTGGGCAAGTTGTTGGAGGGAATCCTGAGGGACAGGATGTACATGTATTTTGAAAGGCAAGGACTGATTCGGGATAGTCAACATGGCTTTGTGCATGGGAAATCATGTCTCACAAACTTGATTGAGTTTTTTGAAGAAGTAACAAAGAGGATTGATGAGGGCAGAGCAGTAGATGTGATCTATATGGACTTCAGTAAGGCATTTGACAAGGTTCCCCATGGGAGACTGATTAGCAAGGTTAGATCTCATGGAATACAGGAATGCTGGGTCCTCTACTTTTTGTCATTTACATAAATGATTTGGATGCGAGCATAAGAGGTACAGTTAATAAGTTTGCAGATGACACCAAAATTGGAGGTGTAGTGGACAGTGAATTGGGTTACCTCAGATTACAACAAGATATGGACCAGATGAGTCAATGGGCTGAGAAGTGGCAGATGGAGTTTAATTCAGATAAATGCGAAGTGCTGCATTTTATGAAAGCAAATCTTAGCAGGACTTATACACTTAATGGTAAAGACCTAAGGAGTGTTGCTGAACAAAGAGACCTTTGGAGTGTAGGCTCATAGCTCCTTGAAAGTGGAGTCGCAGGTAGATAGGATAGTGAAGAAGGCATTT
Organism: Chiloscyllium plagiosum; assembly: GCF_004010195.1. NCBI lineage: Eukaryota > Metazoa > Chordata > Chondrichthyes > Orectolobiformes > Hemiscylliidae > Chiloscyllium > Chiloscyllium plagiosum. The sequence continues at coordinate 34,077,960 of NC_057715.1, read as the reverse complement.
GGCATGCTTTCCTGTATTGGTCAAAGTATTGAGTACAGAAGTTGGGAGGTCATATTGCGGCTGTACAGGACATTGGTTAGGCCACTGTTGGAATATTGCATGCAATTCTGGTCTCCTTCCTATCGGAAAGATGTTGTGAAACTTGAAATGGTTCAGAAAAGATTTACAAAGATGTTGCCAGTGTTGGAGGATTTGAGGTACAGGGAGAGGCTGATTGGCTGGGGCTGTTTTCCATGGCGCATCGGAGGCTGAGGGGTGACCTTATAGAGGTTTACAAAATTATGAGGGGCATGGATAGGATAAATAGGCCAAGTCTTTTACCTGGGGCTGGGGAGTCCAGAACTATAGGGCATAGGTTTAGGGTGAGAGGGGAAAGATATACAAGAGACCTAAGGGGCAACATTTTCACGCAGAGGGTGGTACATGTATGGAATGAGCTGCTCGAGGGTGTAGTGGAGGCTGATACAATTGCAACATTTAAGAGGCATTTGGATGGGTATATGAATTTTAAGTGTTTGGAGGGATATGGGCCGGGTGCTGGCAGGTGGGACTAGATTGGGTTGGACCGAAGGGTCTGTTTCCATGCTGTACATCTCAATGACTCTTTGACATGCATTATAGAAAGAGTTAGAAATATTTAATTGGAAGAACTAGCACAGGGAACATTTTTAAACTAGTTCTTGCACAATACTCCCAGAATGAATAGAATGCTGATTATGTACCCTGGCCAATTTGAGTCAATTTTAACCTGCTTTGTGAGATGAAGATCTGGCAGAATTGTATGCAACATTCATTTTGCACCCTGTCTAGCTTTACTCTTCATTGAAACCCATGAGTAATATTAGGATTGATGCAATATCAGTGTTCAAGCTCATCCACTACCAGTGACTGAGTTAACATTATCATTTAAACATTCAAAAAAAGGTGCAATATGCACACTTTCAAAAACATATAGATGCCACTTTGTTTGAACATTTAATCTTCCAATAATTCCAATGTTTCTAACAGAACAGAAACATCACCCACGACTTTGAGAGTTAATCTCAAGAGATAAAGCACTGAAATAAATTGCAACGATTAAATCTATGCATGCTGTATGTGGGCAAGGGATGAGCTACAGAGAATGCAAAATTAGTTTAATTGGTTCTCCTGGCAGCTCAGTAGTATAATGATAAGAGTGCCTGCTTCTTAATGCAAATTTGAGTGATCAGGTCTGTCAGCCTTAGCTGCAATGTATTTTCATCTGTCAATGGCAGGACTATGAAGTCAAAAATGTTATAATAAAGGAGGCTTCCAACTGAAAGAAAAAAATCGAACTCATTGTGCTTGATGCTGTCATCTTTCTTTGCCTAAGGCTGGGCATTTAGAATTGAGAGGTCATGGGGAATCTGGTTTCAACGAATGTCTACAACTTTCTAAGTTTTATTTTAGCAGAAATTTCAGGCCTATTTCCATGCAAAATATTTGTTAAAAGTAGAAACATAACCAGATTCCAGTTATATAAATTGCTGCTACTTTCCCTGGTATATTGTATTCTGTTCAAGTGGGCCGCAATAAGTGGTGAAATATTATCATTTCTCCTTTCAAGTTTGTCCCATTAAAAAGAACAAGAATTTCTGTCAGAAGGTTGAAAGGGTTGTTTGGAATCACTGATTTCGTAGACTCTCAGGTCTACTGGAGAAGCATTATTCAATGATTAATGTTCTTCTCATGCTGTGCATTATGTCCTTAATTATTTGTGTAGTTTGTGAGGAGTCGGGGGAAGCTGAGGATTTGCTTTTCTCTTCATCTCCTCTGCAAAATCTCTCTTATTTACAACTGTTGCTGAAAGCTTTTCCATTGTAATTTTTTATCGTCTTTAAATCTGTGAACTAAGCTTTTATAAAGTGCCCTCATTTCATCAAATTTGCTAGAATGAAATAATGTCATAAATAATAACTTGGATTTATTTATTTATCCCTTTTAACATTGTCAAAAATTCCAAGTTGTTCCCCTCTGATGCAAGACCAAATAGCAGCAGGTTAGGCCTGGTGAATTAAAACTTGGGTCAAACAGTTAGCATTTAAGGACTTGATTTGGAGATGCCGGTGTTGGACTTGGGTGTACAAATAGCCAGGTCATAGCACAACATGTTTATTGGAAGCACTAGCTTTCAGGGCACTGCTCCTTCATCATGTGGTTGTGGAATATAAGATTGTATAACACACAGAATTTATCGCAAAAAGTTTACAGTGTGTTGCAACTGGACTTATATATTGAAAAAGACCTGTTTTTTTTGTTAAGTCTCTCATTTTTTTGGAATGAACATGTTGTTTTCAGTTCTTTCATTTGAAAATTGCAGAACTTTTTTGAAGTTACATTCTAAAGTGAACTTTAACAATTGGTGTCATGTCGGCCCAGATAATGCATTGAAGGTGTGACGTGACCTATGTGAGACCGTCTGTCTGTGCCCCAATGTTCAGACTGATTCTAATCTCAAAAAAGGATTTACAGAATCTTACATGGATTCATACAGTTTTTGAGCAAAATAAAATGTAATCCTGCAAGTACAAATTCACCCCACAAACTTGTGTGTGTGTGGTGGTAGGGGGATGGTTTATGAATCTCTGTGAGAGAGTGAGTGAGAGTGTAAAGGGGTATAAGTCTGTGAGAGGGTGGATGTGTCTGTGTGAGTGTATGGGTCTGTTGGAGTGTGTGTGTGTAGTGCAGTGGGGTTACCTATAATATGACGTAACCCAAAGTCCCGATTGAGTCCATCCATATGGGTACCGAATTTGGCTATCAGTCTCTGCTCGGTCACTTTGCGTTGTTGCCTGCCCTGAAGTCCGCCTTGGAGGATGGTTGCTCATAGTTTCGAGGTCGAATGTATATTTTATAATTCACCTCTCTCATAAGCGCGCGTGCGCGCACACACACACACTCTTACAGACTTATACCCCTTTACTCTCACACCCTATACACACTTTCTCACAGACACTCCTAACTCTCCAGACACACACACAAAGTTCTGCAATTTACATATGAAATGTAATTATTGTAATTGTACCAGCCTCCTCCACTTCCTTGGACAACTAATTCCATACAAGCATCACCCTCTGCATGAAAATGTTGCCCCTAAGGTCCCATTAAAATATTTCCCCTCTCACCTTAAACCTATGCCCTAGGGTGGCATGATGATACAGTGGTTAGTACTGCAGCCTCACAGTGTCAGGGATCCCCGAGTTCAATTCCAGCCTCGGGCAATCGTCTGTATGAAGTTTGCACATTCTCCCTATGTCTGCATGAGTTTCCTTTGAGTGCTCTGGTTTCCTGCCACAGTTCAGAAATGTGCAGTTTTGGTGAATTGGCCTTGCTAAATCACCTACAGTTTCCAGAGATGTGCAGTCTAGCTTAACTATCTATCTAGCTTAACTAGTCGTGGGAGCTGCAAGGTTACAGGGATAGGGTGGGGGATGGGTATGGATGAGATGCTCTTCAGCAGATCATTGAGGATTTGGGCTGAACGGCCTGTTTCTATACTGAAGTGATTCTATGATGCTCTCTTTTTGGACTCCCCTACCCTGGGAGAAAGACTTTCGCTATTCACCCTATCCGTGCCCTTTATTATTTTATAAACCTCGATGAGGTCACCTCTCAGCCTCTGACACTCCCACCCTATTCAGCCTCTCCCTAAAGCTCAAATCCTCCAAACCCAGCAACATCCTTGTAAATCTTTTCTGAATCCTTTCAAGTTTCACAATATCTTTCCTATAGCAGGGAGACCAGAACTGAGCACAGAATTCCAAACGTGGCCTAATCAAGGTCCTACATAGCTGCAACATGACATCCCAAATCCTGTCTTGTAATTTTGCAATCAGCTTTGAAAGTTCACTGTTTGGTTTTGATTTTTTTTAAATGTTGAACTCTAGAGCTGTTCTCCACCCTCTCACATGGCCTTTCCCATGGTGTGAAGCTGCGGTATTGGACGGGGTGGACAAAGTTAGAAGTCACATGACACCTGGTTATAGATCAACAGGTTTATTTGAAATCTCAAGGTTTCAGAACACTGCTCCTTTGTTAGGTGACTTCACCTGATGAAGGAGCAGTGCTTCAAAAATTTATGCTTTCAAATAAACCTGTTGGACTGTAACGTGGTATCACGTGACTTCTGACTTTGTCTCTCCTGATGCTAGGTCTCCTGCTCTCTTTCTTTTCTCCCACTTCAAGTATTGTTGTTATTGATTTTTTTTTGTTAAAGATCCAACAGTAAGTACTGTCCCAAGAAATTGAGGAAATCAGTTTCAGCACTGAAAAACATCAACAGTAAAAGGGAGCAATTCTTACAGCCATAATTCTCTTCCATCCACCATGCTGGAGTTATCTGCTTCAATGACAAGTTCATAAAATGTTGTGGATATAGTTTCTTAGAGCAATATATTTTGGAATCAACCAGACAGCAAGTTCTACTTAACTTGATATTGTCTAACGTGACAAAATTTATGATCACAGTAAAGGTGTTTCTAAAGAGCAGCAATCATAATATGATTGAATTATATTTTCAGATTGAAAGGCAGAAAAAAGAGAATAGGACTAGTTTCTATAATTATCTAGAAGTGAAAACTGTATCAACTTCACATTCTGAATATCTAATTGACAATAAAGCAATAGCAGATGTAGTGAATAAATATTTTGCTTCTATCTTCATGTTTGAGGTTTCAAGAATATTCCAGTAATCAATATAAATAAGGAGCTTTAACGAAAAGAGAAACCTGGTAACAATATAATCACTGGGCAAGAAGTACTGAGTAAACACAACTTCTAATTAATAAATCTGAATCCTAATAGACATAATCTCCATGTTAATGAGGTAGATAAGTAGATTCTAGAAAGGTTCCATCCAATTGGAAAGTGGTAAATACAATTCCTGTATTCAGGAAGGGAGGAAGACAGGAAACAAATCTACAGGCCAATTATCTTGATGTCAGTTGAAAGGAACATTTTGGAATCAATTAAGTTTTAATTGGGCAAATTAGAAAAGTATGGGTAACTGGGAAAAGTCAACATGTTTTGTGAAAGGGAAATTGTGTTTAACTGATTTATTGGTATGCATTTGAGGGACTAAAAGGAGCCTGTCGATGTATTTGGATATCTAGAGGGCATTTGAGAAAGTTTTACATTGGAGCTAGTTGAGCAAAGGTGGTGTTCATGGTATAGTATAAAGTTCAAAGTTTGGGTGAAGATTTGTAGCCTGGGTGCTCGTTGTTGTGGTTCTGTTCGCCGAGCTGGAAATTTTTGTTGCAAACGTTTCGTCCCCTGTCTAGGTGACATCCTCAGTGCTTGGGAGCCTCCTGTGAAGCGCTTCTGTGGTGTTTCCTCCGGCATTTATAGTGGCCTGTCCCTGCCGCTTCTGGTTGCCAGTTTCAGCTGTCCGGCCACTACAGCGGACAGCTGAAACTGACAACCGGAAGCGGCAGGGACAGGCCACTATAAATGCCAGAGGAAACACCACAGAAGCGCTTCACAGGAGGCTCCCAAGTACTGAGGATGTCACCTAGACAGGGGATGAAACGTTTGCAACAAAAATTTCCAGCTCGGCGAACAGAACCACAACAATAGTATTTTTTTTTCCTTTACCCCCACACTACCACCTAAGTGCGGTAGTGCTTATTTTTTCCCCAGCACCCGTGTGTGCAGGTGTGAGACACAGTGTGCATGAATCTTTATTCAAATTCCACCACCAGGAAGATAGGAAAACACCCGGGTGGCCAGTGACAAACACTGCCCTTCACATCAAAGGGCAGTGCTGTGTGATCAAAATAGTGAGGGGGAGGGAAGGGACTAAATCAAAATAAAGTTGGAAGGAGAAATGATGCACTCCACTCCCTGCGGCGCCCACCTCCCCCTGAACAACTCCAGGGTGTTGGTGGACACCGCGTGCTCCTTCTCCAAGGACACCCGGGCTCTAACGCAACAACAATAGTATAAAGTGTAACAGTCTAGCATCAGATTGGCTGATTGGCAGATAACAGTGTATACACAAAACAGATCTTTGATTGGCAAGATGTGAAGAGTGGAGGTCTGCAGGGGTCTATACTTACCATTAGCTTTTTAATTTGGGATGAAGGGTTGTGAAGGCAGATTGACTAAACTTACATATGACATGAAGATAGGAAAGTATATTGTAAGGATGACATAAGAAAGGTGCAGAGCAATAAAGGTAGATTTAGTGGGCAAAAATCTTACAAATGGAGTACATTATGTAAAAATGAAGTTTCTCGTGAGTGACAAAATATTAAAGAAAAATATTATTTAAATGGAGAACAACCACAGAATTATGAGTTGTAGAGAAATCTAGATGTTGTGTGCATGTCACAAAAAGTCTTAAATGTCTCAGCGTTTTGGCCAAGATCAATTGTAGTATCCGTTCTTATCAGTTTAATATCTGATGTGTTCCTTATCTGTTTTCAAAGCCCTCTTGTGGCTCTGTAGTAGTGTCCCTAGCCTTGGACTGGGAGGCCTAATTCAAATCTTACATACCTGCTCCAGAGGTATGTAATAGCATCTATGAACAGTTTGATTAGAAAAATTTGTTACTACAGAAAAGAACATTGTTATGCAGAAATATCATGATTAAGAAGGCAAATGGAATGCTACCCTTTATTAAGAAAGGAATTGAATATCAAAATTAATAAAATTATACTTCAGTTATACAGGGAATTTAGGAGACTACATCTGAAATACCTTATTTAAGAAAGAGTGATAATGCATTAGAAGTGGTTCAAAGGAGTCTTTATTGGAATGATTGGGTTGTCTGTTGGGAAAAAGATTGGAAAGGGTGAGCTTGTTTCCACAATGGGTTTAGAAAGGTGGGGTTGATTTGATTGAAGTTTAAAATATCCCAAATGATTTTTGTAAAGTGGATATGGAAAGTATATTTTCTCTGTCGCTGAATCCACAACTGGACGACGCTTGAGAATTACAGATGCCCTTTTATGACAGATCTGGGCAGGTTCCTTTCTTAGGTGGAGGTGGGTGTTCTTTCTTGTTCAGCAAGGGAATAAAATGTTATCAGTTGTAGATGGGAGTGTGGAATTCAGAACACAAACCATTCAGTATTGATTGGAGCAAGCTGAAGGGGCTGAATGGTCCATTTCTAATCTGTAAATTCATGCAGATATGTGCAGATATATAGTTGCTGAAGTTTTTTCATTGATATATCAAGAACTCTGATCCCTTTATTGCAACATTCTGCAGACGTTCTCCACTGAAATAATATTTTGCTATTATATTTTTCCAACAAAGTGAACAACCTGGTTTTGCAATATTTTTCCAACTCATTTAAAGTATCCCTAAAGCTTTGCAGAATTTGTGACCTTCCTACAACCAGAACATTTGTCCTCAATGCCTTCAAACAGCCATAAATTGGTGAATGATTGATTCCCTGTAGCACCACACTCGCTATAAGTTGCCAACTAAACCTGATGCATTTTCATCCCAATTCGCTTTCCTGTTTCATTGCCAGTCATCTAACACTGAGTTCTTATCTTGTGCACTTGCTGCTTTTTTTTAATGTCATCTGGAAATCCAGAGCATTTATGGAGCAGACGAACTATGGCAGTGGTGAAGCACTCTCAGTGAATAACTGCCTGAAAATGCAGGAATACTTAGTTTAATTCTTTAAGAAAATTGTTTGCCTGCGTGGCAAGCAAGGAATTTTGGCTGGCAGCTCCTTATAGAATCCACCATATTTTAGAAAGAAAATCTGAATCATTTAGAGCAGAGGGGGCCTTCCCTTTAGACACTGCTCATCATATCCTGCCCAACTAGGGTGAATAAATAGTATGCTGTTCTATTTATGTCTTAACATTTGTACCAGGTTTCCTTGCCTTGACCAGATTTCATTAAGTACAGAGATAACAATGATTTGATTTAACAATTTGCATTGGATTTCCAATGTACAGTTTTCCACCCTTGCATCATGTAATATTTTGCATGTTTCCTCTTTGTGCAAGGGACGTTATTGGCTTTGAGACTATCTGTCTTCAAATTAAAATAATTAATCAAGTTTATTTACATGTGTACAACTTACAAGGCAAGGATAATTTGCAATAGTGTACTGCAGGCAATGTTAGGTATAATATCACACACAAAATTAATTCAAGCAAGTGTGTTACAACTAATACCCCTTCAGGAATAAACAGACGTTTGTGATCTCAGACAGAAACAGTCCAATAAGCTTTATACCAGAAAAGTTATTCAGTTCTATGCAGTTGTTAATCATGCAAATAATGATTGAACTTTGACGACCTCCTTCTGAATGAAGAAGAACATTGCTGACCTTATTTAACTTTTAAGGTGATTTATTCTGACAGGAAGTAAAGTTACCCATTAAATGATTAGGTCAAATGCAAAAGAAAAAAATATATAGTTTTTCTTTGACAAAGCAAAGAGGGCATGAAATTTGGTCACATACTGTATGCTACTCAGAAACAAGACAGCTTAATGAGGCCACAAAATGGCTGTCAGATTCTGACAGTGTCAACATATTGATGAAAATTATGGCAGTGAGTGTTTGCTCTCAAAGACCTCCAAATCATTATAAGTCCAAATGGACAGTGCACTTGTCAGTGCCACACTGCTGTGTTGCAGTGAGACCAGAACTATTTTTCATTTATGCGTGGGAAGTGGGTATCACTGGCTGCCCAGCATTTATTGCCTGGTGCTAGCTGCTCTTAACAAGATGGTGGTCAGCTGCCGCCTTGAACCGCTGTGGTCCACCTGTTGTGGGTTGACCCACAATGCTGTATGGGAGGGAGTTCCATGATTTTGTTCAAACCACAGCGAAGGAATCGTAATATATTTCCAAGTCAGAATGGTGAGTGGCTTGGAGTGGAACTTGCAGGTGGTGATGTTGCCCTTCTCCTTTGAGATGGAAGTGGTTATGAGATTGGAAGGTGGTGTCGAAGGATCTGTTGGTGAATTTCAACAGTGCATCTCATTGGTAGTACACACTGCTGTTACTGAGCATCGGTGATGGATGGAGTGGCTGCTTGTGGATATTGTGCCAAGCAAGTAGACTGTTTTGTCCTTGATGCTGACAACTTGCTTGTGTGTTGTTAGAGCTGCACTCATTCTGCCAAAAGAGGAGTATTCCATCACACAGTTGACCTGTGTCTTGTTTATGATGGACAGGCTCTGGGGTGTCAGGAGCTACGTTACTGGCCGCAGTATTTCAGGTTTTTGACTTGCCCTTATAGCTACTATGTTAACGTGGCAAGTCCAATTGAATTTCTGGTCAATAGTAACTCCAGGGGAGTTCAGTGATGGTAACACCGTTGAAATGTCAAGGGCTGGCGGTTAGAATGTTTCTTATTGGAGATACTGGGGCAGCATGGTGGCTCAGTGAATGGCACTGCTGCCTCACAGCACCAGGGACCTGGGTTCGAGTCCAGCCTGTGGTGACTGTCTGTGTGGAGTTTGCACATTCTCCCCATGTCTGCGTGAATTTCCTCTGCGTGCTCTGGTTTCCTCCCACAATCCAAACGTGTGCACGTTAGGTGAACTGGCCATGCTAAATTGCCCATAGTGTTCAGGGATGTATAGGTTGGGTGTATTGGCCAGGAATAAAAATAGGACAATAGGAGTTGGGGAAATGGGTCTTGGTGGGTTAATTTTTGGAGGGTGGGTGTGGACTTGTTGGGCCGAAGGGCCAATTTCCACACTGTAGGGATTCTATGATTTTATGATAATCATTTGTGTCATGAATGTTATTTGCCACTTGTCAACCCAAGCCTGGATATGGTCTAGATCTTGTTGCATTTGAACGTTGACTACTTCAGTTTTAAAGTCTTCCAAATGGTGTTGAGCATTGTGCAATCATCAATGAACATCCCCACTTTTGACCTTATGATGGAAGGAAGATCATTGAGGCAACAGAAGATGGTATCAGGATCATAAGTCTAGAGAAATTCCACCCAGCAATGTCCCCTCTACATCTCTTAAATTTAGATTAGATTATTAGATTACTTAGATTACTTAGTGTGGAAACAGGCCCTACGGCCCAACAAGTCCACACTGACACTCCGAAGAGCAACCCACTCAGACCTATTCCCCTACATTTACCCCTTCACCTAACACTACAGCATGGCCAATTCACCTAACCTGCACATTTTTGGACTGTGTGGGGAAACCGGAGTACCCGGAGGAAACCCATGCAGACACTGGGAGAATGTGCAAACTCCACACAGACAGTTGCCATGGGGTGAGAATTTAATTGGAGGACTCTTGGGCGTAGAGTGTTGAGGAAGGGGAGAAGAGGGGGATTGTGGGAGCTATTATCTGTCTCCAAGCCAACTCCAAAATAATGCACGCGAAACTCCTGTGAAATCAGTTTATGAAGATTAGACATAATCATAATTCATACTTAACCAAGCTGCCAATGGAGGCCTCAGTCATGAATTCTCTGATTGAAACACATGGTTCAATTGTACATGTGAGTTGTTCCTTGTTGGATATGGTCCCCAGACACCATTGAGAGAAGCCAGCTGCTCTTTAAACTTGTTAGAAGCCGATATGAATATTTAAGTACATTGAAAAGCTCATTGAAACTATCAATATCTTTGAAGCTGTCAAGACAGATATGATGTCAAGCAAATATTTGGAGGAAAACTGCAGTGATAATCAGCAGTACTTGCTATTTCATGTTTGTCTATTAACACAAGCCTGAAGGTTATCTTTACAGAATTAATGTTTGATGAATTATTTAAAGAATAATCATTATTACATTGTTGTGCATATCAGTTCAGACTGATTGACAGCTCCAAGTATTTCTAAAGTTTGAAGTGGGAATATGAGTACAATATTACTTTTATGAGATCAAAAGAACTTAAGTGCAGCACTAGGGCATTTTCACAAAACAATTTTATCAATAAACACTTAATTTAATCTCATCCTATGACCTGATGCCTGCCCATGATAGATGCAGGGTGAGTTGTCATTGATAGTAAGGGCAAAGGGTGGTGGTGGAGGAAGTGGGCATGTGTTGGTATATCTTGGCAATAAAAGGTTTGTGTGGGTGGATACTGGTGAGGTCTTCCAGCATATGAGGGACCATGAGGGAGATTGCAAGGGCATTAGGTGGCCTGTGTTAGATTGAATAGAATATGCTGAGTATGTGGGGGTACTGAGGGAATATAAGAGGTGAAAGCTAGAAACTTTTTTTTAAAACATAGGTGAACTCGAGTGCAGAAACATCAAATAGCCTTTTATAAGAGTCCACCTGGGCACCAAAATGTCCTTGTGCCTGCAACTCAATTCTTTTGGAGTCACTGGGCTTGACTCCATTATTTATTTCTTTTTACTTATTCACGTGATTTGGATGTCACTGGCTGGGCCAACATTTATTGCTGATCTGTCGCGTGGAACGAAACACAGAAATTCTGTTCTATTCTCAGGAATCATTCTTATGTAGTTGTAAATTTTCTCTACTCCATTCTTCAGATGCCAGAGTGAAAATTCAGGTTTGTTTCTGAACAGCTGAGAAATCACTTTCCTTCCAGCCCTAGTTTTCTTCACACTCGAATAAGCAACATTCTGGAGGACAGTAAACAAAATGCTTTTGAAACACATTGATGCTCTCACTGAAGTGGAACTTACTGTTTTGTGTCACCTTGAAGTTGCAGATGATACAAAGCTGGGTGGGAGGGTGAGCTGTGTGGAGGTTGCTGAGATGTTTGTATGATTCAGACAAGTTGAGTGAGTGGGAAAATGCATGACAGATGAAGTATAATGTGGCTAAATATGCACTTATATATTCTGATAGCTAAAAAAAACAGGAAGGCACACTATTATCTGGTGATAGATTAGGAAAGGAGGAGGTGGAATGGGACCTTGTACACCATTTGCTGGTGAAGCAAGATATGAAGGAGACAAACAATATGTTGGCCTTCATTATGAGAGGATTTGAGTGCAGGAGTATGGATGTCTTGTTGTAATTTATAGAGCCTTAATGCGACCATGCTTAGAGTATTATCTGCAGTTTTAATCTCCTCATCTGATGAAGGATATTCTGGCTATGGAGGGATGCAATGATAGTTCATCAGACAGATTCTTGGAGTGGAAGGACTGATGTTTTGAAGAGAAACTAGATTGGGTGGGATTATATTCACTAGAGTTCAGAATAATGAGAGGGGATCACATGGAAACGTACAAAATTCTACCAGGATGAGAGAGGATAAATATAGAAAGGATGTTCTTGATGACCTGGGAGTCCAGAATGAGGGTCATAGTTTTAAGGATTTGGGATAGTTTTTTTTCAGAGAAATTTCTTCATCCGTAGAGTGGTGAGCCTATGGAATTTTCTTCTGCAGAAAGTAGTTGATGTCAAAACATTGAAACTCATTCAAGCAGGAGTTGAATTTAGTTTTGAAGGCAAAGGAATCAAAAGGTATGGGGTAAAATTTGGAGCAGGGTATTAAGTTAGATGATCAGCCATGATCATATTGAATGGCAGAGCAGACACAAAGGGCTGAATAGAAGACACTTACTCTATTTTCTATGCATGCAATTTCTGTTTCTGTGCTTGCAAAAGCCCATATTTTAGGCTCTGGATCAAGTGGCAGTAATTATTGTAAATCTGTTAATGGCTGTGAAACCTTAGGCCAACTTTCAACATGTAATACCAATGGGAAAATTCCCTGCCAGCAGTACAGAATAAGAAAATTACCCCATCGTGCAGGGTAATTGCTCCTTTTTATTCAATTGTATTCAATTTGATTCATGGAAATATTCAGAATCAGTTATCTTGTTCATTGTGTTCAAACTACGTAATAATGTCTGTTGTTAAAATGGCCATTTAAAAGTTATTCAGTACGGTGATTTGAGAACAAACTTCATAATTTTTTCATAATACAAAATTTACATCTGAAAAGGGATTTTTACCACCATGCAGTGTCCCTGTTCTGGCAGTTTTATATTTTTTGAGAAAGCTCACTCAAATTAACCTCAATTTAAAGTTTGAAGTATATATGGTGATAACTTCACTGTAAATTTTACATTTAATACAGTTTAAACCTTTGCAATATACTTTGATCCTTTCATTTAAATTGCCATGGGAAAAATAATTGATAAGCAAAATAATTATAACCAACCTTTATTTTGGACATGTAATACGTTTTGCCAGGTTTTCAAAATTAAGAGAGAAAAAAACCTGGGCCTGTAGTTATCTCAGTCAGCTATTTCATCAGAGATCAGTGTTTGAAAATTTAGTTTACCTGATGTGCATGGTGCTCATCACTCACTTTCTTAAATCTATCACTCTCTAAGGAAGCCTACTGCACTGCAGTTGCATTTCCGAGTGAATTTGTCGGCAATTTTATACTTAGTCTTTCAAGTCAATTCTATAGGATGCTTTTTGTCAATGTGAAGTGTGGGATTGTATTAAACCTGTCAGAGGTCATTACAGCTCAGAAGAGAAAGCTCTGTTTGTCAAATCAATGAGCTACTTAGTTTCTTGAGCTGAAGCTGGGGACTTATTTTGATTTTTTCAAATAAAGTTCAGGGTATAAGTGCAGGAACATCAAACATGAACTTCTCTTGAAGGGCAGTAGGCAGATTTGGCCTATTGTAGACAAGATGGCCAAGAAGTCAGCAGGATTTGGGCAGTCACTTGGGCACTATGATCTGATTGGGTGGAGCATCTGGGGACCAGCACAAACAAAAAAATCTAGAATCCCGATACAGTTTAAAAATGAGACGGCTCCTATTTAAGACAATTTTGTTTTTTAGATAAGGAATTTTTTCATAGTGGGTTCGCCTGTAGAGTTTTCTACCACATACATCATAGAATAACTTCTGATTTGCAAAGAAATGTCTGGGTTGAGCAGGCAGGAAAATGGAGTTAAGTCTGCAATCGATCATTATCTTTCTGAATGGTTCAGCCAAATAGTTGACTCTTGCTCCCACTTCATTTCTAATTATATATCTAGGTAATAAAAGGCAAAGTGGTAGAAAATTCATGTGGGGCATTTCCTGAAACACACGAGGCATGAGATTAGCTGGTGAGACATGGAAGACGACTCTCTTTGGCTTTGTGAGCCACAAATAAAAATAGATTGTGAGGCTTTCTTCAGGGCCTGGGGAGTAAACCAAAGCTACAAACTCTCACAACTTGATGCCCCTTGCACCCAGGTACGTTAGATGTGCAGATTAGGCTCTGATTACATTTTCTGGAAGCGGATCTGCAAATTTGAAAAGGATGACTTCAGCTTCAGGTGAGCTCCATAATTGCTTACAACTTCAAATTAAGGGTCATTCGGAACATGGAATGAAAAGAATGACTATTGTGGCATAGTGGTAGTACCCGCAAAAGTGATGAAAAGAGTTTCAGCTACTCCCATCTTCCAACCCCAGAATCCTTGGCTTGTGTTCAAATTTCACCTGCTCCAGAAGTATGTATTTTTTTAAAAAAGCCTTTGGCCCCATGTTAATTGGACATGGCCCCACAACCCCAGCTTGATCTGTCTTTTCCCTATTTTTATCATTAGAAAAGTTGTAGGTCTACAAGCAAGAGGACAATGTATATATGAAAATTGAGTTTATTTGTTACAGCTCTAAAATATCAACTGTAAATTAATGTTAAATGTAAAAGTCTTTTACATATATAGTGAAGCAAGTAACATTATGGTCCTGTAGTTGTGAATTAATTGCTGAGATGACTAATGCATTTCAACCATGGTAGAAATTCGTATAGCTGAGAGATCATTTTGGTCTCTTCAACAGGTTAGATAAACTGAATATTGGATTCAAATTACTTTGAAAAGATTGTGAACTTTAGAAAAGCAGATAATTTTCATAAATATTAATCTTGAAATCTCTGCAGGATGACAGCTATCATGAGCTTACATAGCACAAGAATAATTTGTTGCCTGTTCGAAAAGCAGTCATCGCATGCATTTTCAAGTTGCATTTATGCAACAAAAGTTGTGATTGATATTTTTGAAATGGACCATTTAATATGCTTTGTTTTAATGCAGAGACTTTATAAATTATGTAGGATATAGAAATCATGGCTTGATTTTCAGCCAGTTCAGGTTCATTTTTAATGTATTTAGTGCCATGTTGTTCGTGCCTTCACTAATTGTACAACAATGAGCATTTTTCTTTATACAAGTAAGCATTAATGGAACAGATATTACCTTTTGTCTGCTCCACTAAAATTGCTCTTGGGAATAAATCAGTCTAACATAAAATAATGCATTGACCCGGAATTAATGTTGTTATGGGCTCAGTTATCACATTATTATTGTAGAATTGAAGTTGTACTGTAACAGCCAGTGTAATAAAGTGGCAGATGTATTATGAAAATAATCTAAGAAGCCTTTTGAACAATAAAAGTAACAAGGCAGAGAAATTAGGTTAATTTGTTTTGTGCACACTTTGGGAGGGAAAAAGGAGTAGGCCTGCGCAGGCAATGATACCTCTGGAAACTTATAGCATTCAGCATACTGTGTGTAAATATTGGTCCTCTGTACACTACAAAAAAAGGACTATCAACATGAAGAAGACTTGGAGACTACTTCTATGTCTCAGTTGGGATCCAGCTTTTCCACAGTATATTTACATTGATCTCACTAGTTAAACCTGTTGAATAGAAGTCGACTTGAAGTCCAGGTTGGAGTTGAGATCCAGAATCCTGAAAATTGGGACTGAGATTTTATCTCTTGAGGAAAGATCTTGGGAACTGGTGGTTGTTGGTTGGGGAGTTGCTGTGAGCTGGGGAATTGGGGGTGGGGACGCTGGAAGTGGGATTGCTTTTCTACACACCTGAGTGGGAGCAGTGACAATAGTGTGTGCCATGCTTAATTACTGAAATGAGGCTTCTACTAATTTCTCAATGAATTTTGTTTTGTGAACATCTCATAAAGCAGGAAGGGCTGCAATCAGTGTTGAACATTTGATGTAGCTTAGAGCAATGAACATAGGACATAGAACATTACACTGCAGTACAGGCCCTTCGGCCCTCGATGTTACGCTGACCTGTTATACCACTCTGAAGCCCATCTAACCTACAGTATTCCATGTACGTCCATATGCTCATCCAATGACGACTTAAATGTACTTAAAGTTGACGAATCTACTACTGTTGCAGGCAAAGCATTCCATACCCTTACTACTCTCTCAGTAAAAAAACTACCTTTGACATCTGTCCTGTATCTATCATCCCTCAATTTAAAGCTAAGCCCCCTCGTGTTCGCCATCACCATACTTGGAAAAAGGCTCTCCCTGTCCACCCTATCTAACCCTCTGATTATCTTGTATGTCTCTATTAAGTCGCCTCTCAACCTTCTTCTCTCGAACTAAAACAGCCTCAAGTCCCTCAGCCTTTCCTCCTAAGACCTTCCCTCCATACCAGGCAACATCCTAGTAAATCTCCTCTGCACCCCTTCCAAAGCTTCTACATCCTCCTTATAATGCGGTGACCGGAACTGTACACAATACTCCAAGTGCGGCCGCACCAGAGTTTTGTACAGCATA
The DNA here is from genome assembly GCF_004010195.1 of Chiloscyllium plagiosum. Taxonomy (NCBI): domain Eukaryota; kingdom Metazoa; phylum Chordata; class Chondrichthyes; order Orectolobiformes; family Hemiscylliidae; genus Chiloscyllium; species Chiloscyllium plagiosum. The sequence goes on along the minus strand of NC_057715.1, from coordinate 34,061,448 downwards.
ACCTCATGGTTCCGAACTCGATCCCTCTATTAATAAAAGCTAAAACACTGTATGCCTTCTTAACAACCCTATCAACCTGGGTGACAACTTTCAAGGATCTGTGCACCTGGACACCGAGATCTCTCTGCTCATCTACACTACAAAGAATCTTACCATTAGCCCAGTACTTTGCATTCCAGTTACTCCAACCAAAGTGAATCACCTCACACTTGTCCGCATTAAACTCCATTTGCCTCCTCTCAGCCCAGCTCTGCAGCTTATCTATATCTCTCTATAACCTACAACATCCTTCGTCACTATCCACAACTCCACCGACCTTAGTATCGCCTGCAAATTTACTAATCCACCCTTCTATGCCCTCATCCAGGCCGTTTATAAAAATGACGAACAACAGTGGACCCAACACTGACCCTTGCAGTACACCACTGGTAACTGGACTCCAGGATGAACATTTCCCATCAACCACCAACCTCTGTCTTCTTTCAGCAAGCCAATTACTGATCCAAACTGCTATATCTCCCACGATCCCATTCCTCTGCATTTTGTACAATAATTGTTTAATTTTTATCAACTCTTGTATTTTGCTATGTATACTAAACAGTAAACACTTTTAGAAAATAGAACAGAACAGGCCGTGTGGCCCACCATGTCTATGCCAGGCATGATGCTATTCTAAACTAATTCCATCTGTGTGCACATGGTCCATATTCCTCTATTCTCTACCTGTTCATCTCTGTAAATTCCTCTTAAATTTTGCTAACATTTCTGTTTCTATCACCTCTTTCAGGTACCTACCACCTGTGTGAAAGAAAAACTTTCATAGAATTCCTTCTGTGCAGAAAGAGGCCATTCAACCCCAATGGGTCTGGCACAGACCCTCCAAAGAGCATCCCACCCAAACTCAGCCCCCACTGAATCCCCATAATCCTACGTTTCACCATGGCTAATCCAGCTAATGATGAGGGAATTTACTACAGCCAATCCACCTAACCTGCACATCTTTGGACTGTAAGAGGAAACCAGAGCATGTGGAGGAAACCATATAGACGTGGGAGAATGTGCAAACAGCCATGCAAATCAAACCTGACTCTCTGACACTAAGAGGCAACAATGCTAACCACTGAGTCACTGTGGAGCCCAAACAAGAGGGAGTTTGCTTGCACATCTCTTTTTAAATGTTCCCCTTCTCACTTTAACCCTATGCCCTCCAGTATTTGACATTTTCACCCTTGGAAAGAAACTCCAGCTATCCATCTTTCTTTCTAATGAACTATTTCTAAATGAAGGCTGTTGGAATGGTCAGAGATATGGAAGCTTTATCCAGTGAGAACGCAATGAAAGATTTCCTAAGCATTAATTTTTTTGCCCGGCTCCACATTTTAGGGTACCCATCAATCCTGCCTTTATGCCAGGAATAAGCTGTTCAAATCTAATGGGCTAATTGCTTTACAATAGTTACTCCTGTTGGTTACAATAGGCACAGCTGAGGCCTCAGGTTGAACTGGGATTTCCTTCTGGATTTACTGTACTTCACGTCTGTTGCTCTGGAAGCCCCATGACAGTCATTAATTTCTATGAACTGCAACAGGTTGACTCTTACTAGTTTAGCAATATTTTTTCCTGTTTATCTCTCACTAATTATAGTTTCTAATAAATCCAGGGCCTTAAATCAGATTTTTCAATGAAATTATTCCATTTTAGTAACTCATTTCCCATAGATCTATGGCAGATGATGTTAAGTGCTGATTAAGGGAAATCCGCAGAGTGCACATTACATACGGCCTGGTTGTGCATAATCAGGTGGTAAAGTTCATGATCCTAAAATTCACGCTTTGTCAGAGCAACACTGTACAAGATTGGTAGATCAGAATTTGGAATTTCATCAAACTTTCTCATAATTTAAAGCATTTCTACAAGTAGAGATGAGTTGCTCCTCTCTCCCAACGTCACTGAATTGATGGGATGAGGGCACTTGTCAGATTTCCCACATGTTCCAGTCTACCTGCCCTAAATTCATATCATGCTTACATGATGCAAATTTTTCAATGCAGCCGTTCTCGTCAATGAAGCCATGATTGTGGGTTGAAAGAAGAGCCTTGTTTGTAATGTAAATGAAAGGCCTTCTGGGGAGTAATTTCACTTTCTGCTTGACAGCACCCTACCGATATATCATAGCAAATTTACTTGGACTGCCTGTCATAGAGGAGTCTCCTCAAAGCCTATTTAGAATAATCGCTACTTGCTAATGGGATATAAAACAGGACATTTCTTCCAATGCATGAACTCTATTTTCCAATTTTCCATATGGTTAATATTTAAGTTGAGAGGTTTTGAGTTTAAAGGTCACCTGCTTCTGATGACACAGTCAATGATGGTCTCCTTAGACTTCAAAGGAACATAATTTATTATCTTTTCACACTACATACATGTGAATCCTTCATTTAACTGGCTCTGACATAAGATTACATTAATCACTGACTAATCTACATTCTTGTCTCCAAGTCCATGTGATCTTTGTTTCAGAGTCTCAATCTGGTGTGTGCCTTAGTGTTCCTTTTGATTGTTGTAACTCCACCAAAGTTGTGCCATTTATATTCAGGAATGTGCAGCTTTGTGTTATCATTGCAAGGTTGTTTCAGAGTCCTGAAATCCATACTCAACAATTAGTAATGCTAAATTATTGATCCCTTTCCAGGATTAATATAATAACAGTACTGGAAATGGGACAGATACTACTTCTCCCTGCTTTATGTACATTTAGAATTGGCAGAAGGCCACAGTGGCACAGTGGGGTGACACGGTGGCACAGTGGTTAGCACTACTGCCTCACAGTGCCAGAGACCCGGGTTCAATTCCCATCTCAGGCAACTGTCTGTGTGGAGTTTGCACATTCTCCCAGTGTCTGCATGGGTTTCCTTCGGGTGCTCCGGTTTCCTCCCACAGTCCAAAAATGTGCATGTTAGGTGAATTGGCCATGCTAAATTGCCTGTAGTGTGAGGTGAAGGGATAAATGTAGGGGAATGGGTCTGGGTGAGTTGCTCTTCGGAGGGTCAGTGTTGACTTGTTGGGCTGAAGGGCCTGTTTCCACACTGTAAGTAATCTAATCTAAACCCTTGACATTTCCTTCTTTTTGTTTATGCTCCAGTGGGCTCTCAATCACAGCAAAGTTTGGAGAGATCCATGGAATGCTTAACCCTCTGTTAAACATTGACCGGGTTGCCTTCAGGCATTATCTGAAGTCTGTAAAATGGAATCCAGTCACTAAAGGAGCCCTGAAGCCATTGTAACTGAACTTTTACCAGTCACAAGTGACAGAAGTAGAATACTAGGATGAAAATTGAAATCCCTTGAACCAGTTTCCCCTTGTTTTTTAAACATGTACAACTTGAACGCACAAGCATTATTCATATTTGTGTGGCATGTAACTCACCACCTGTCTCCCAAAACCTGCCCATCATCTTTAAAGCACATGTCAGAAATGTAATGAAATACTCTGTGCTTGGCTTGATACATACAGTTCCGAAGAAAAGCACTTGAGAAGCTTGGCATCATCCAGGACCATGCAGTCTTCTTGATTGGCATACCATCTACTCCTTTCAAATTCACCTCTGCCAACACTACTGCACTGTGACAGTATTATATGTCATTTACAAGATGCACTGAAACAACTCACCAAGCCTCTTGCTATTGCATTTTTCAAATCTATGTTATCTACCACCTAGAAAGAAAAGAGCAGCTGAAAGCACCATCACTTGTGAGTTCTCTTCTCAGTTTCAAATGATGCTGACTTTGAACTGTGTCACCGTTCCTTCACTGTCAGTGGGTCAAGATCCTGGAACTCCCTCCTTGACAGTACTGCAGGCATATCCATATGCAATGACTGTAGTGATTCATGAAGACAACTCAACATTGTGTTCTTGAGGGCAATTAAGAATGGGGAAGTAAGTTCTGGCCAAACCAACAATGCTACATCCAGTGATCAATTTTGAAAGTAATTGTTTTCATGACAATGCACATTGCTTTTCTTTGAAGCTGACAGTAATGAAAATCATCATAACATTGACCGTTTGCAAGTAATACAGGAGTTTTGTAGTAGCCGCAAAATGAATTCCCCTAAGCCATATATAATCTTCTAGAAATGACATTGATATTTTGCTTATAAGCAGATGAAGAACATCAGCAAAGAAAAATGTGCATTGCTTGATATAATATTTTTTCAAAGAGAAAGTACACAATTGTGTACATGCTGCTTGGCAGAGTCAGATACTGTACTGGCTGAAGGGGGAGAAGCACAATGGATAGTTTGTTTTAATTACATCCATCTGTAAATAGGGATGGTAAGTTGATAATTATTCTCAGCTGGAATTTAACAAAGGCATCTTATAACCTGTTATAATCACTTAAAATATCCTAATTATGTCACTTTCTGTGTTCCAGTTCCAACACACTGCAGAATAAATTTGATTTGCAATGCTCTGCTCTGACACTACTCAGATAAACATAACAACCACCTGCAAGCTCCTTGCAGGAAAAAGGTAATTGGCAGCCAGGCTCAAATGTTGATACAAAAGATAAGTGACAGTCCCCTGTCAATTGTAGCATTCCTTCAAATTTTACAAATTCGTTGTAACATCCTTTCAAGGACAACAAGTAGGAAACTCTTAGATTTTCCTTCAATGAAATCCAGCTTGTTAATTTAAGATATTGTAATGATGTGTTGTCATTTGTTTGTTTTGCTCATATCGATCACAATATAATTTGTCGGATTTTGTTTGTGAAACACATTTTTAGGATCATCTTGCCAACACTGTGCAGTGTTCAGCCTGATTATTTAGTGTGGTTTGTTTCGGAGGAGGGTGGACAGTGATTCAGCAACATTATTATAGCTGTTGTCTGGTCAATTGCTCAGGTGTGCGTTCCCAATATTGCATTTGGCCTCCAAGGAAACATGCAGTGTGATCAAAAAAGAAGTATCGTATGTAGTGCACAGTGTAACAAAAGCACCACATTAGCTGAGATGACCATGAAGGTTTCTCCTTCTCAAACTCTGCTCATGTGAAGCGTGCTGGCCCTCACTTTAAATTATCACAAGTGATCTCTCTCTAATGAGAGAGCAGTCCTGTGGTCTGGTAGAACTATGGCAACTTTATTAGAAGTGTTGTGACAATGTAGGTGTACTGTACCATTGAGAATTAAAAGCTAGCAGAACTGCCTGACAGCACCGTGTATTCTGAACAAGATACAGTGTAACGTGTGATCTAGCAGCTAGGGTAACTGGTTGTCTGGAGACAAAAACAAATTTGAATTAGACCAATCAGTTTAAATTATACCCTGAAAAATACCAAACTCCAATCAAGTTTGAATTTAGTATATTGACAATCATAAAAGCCAATGGCATAATCCAAAGCTTTGGAGATATAAAACTGGGAAAAATTGAACAGTTGGGAGGAGAACTGCCAAGTCACCAGCATATACACACTGCCTGAAAAATAGCTCTCTTAAAGGTACCTTTATCAATCAGTGACCTGTGAAACAGAAGTCGCTAAAAAGAAAAGACAGAGGAAGGTATAATGTGATGATTCAACATCTGGCTGGTTTTGAAAATTTAAACTTTTGGTAAATCTTAATTGGGGGTTTTATTGGACTATAATAGAAGGGAAATTAAAAGATATGTTAGAGGAAGGAGTTGTTAATAGTTGTTTGTTAATTATTCCCTGTTATACTTTAAGAAATAAAGTTGTTAATTTTTGCTTGAAATAGTTCTTGGCCTCAATTTTCACAGATTACTTTGCAGGATAATTCTTTTCTGTGTTGCTGGTTTAAATTAAATACGAGGGTTTACCCAGTGTCATAACAAAAGCAACTCACTTCTTTGCCCAACAAAGAGAGAGGGAATTTTAAAAAAATCAAGTGCAATCTTAATGAAATTGCAGAGAACTGTTTAACATTTCTTTGTAACCCTCATCAGATGTTAAGTTAGATAACACCTATTAAAGAGGTGCAAGGTGACCAAACTTAACCTTCCTCGTGATTTATCCCTGCAACATTCTAATAAACTCTTGTTCATGTACTTTCGATGTATGCCTGTATACTTGCTATTCTCATTACTTTAGTCTTTCAGCACCAGTCCGGCTTTCCCTCTTCTTGGACATTTATTTGCTGCAAGAACTCTTCCAAATTCTGAGCTATTGCTCTTGTAATGCTTCCAAATGTTGTGGAAATCGCTGATAAATCCTGCACTGAATATCAACTTATGTAGTTTTGGCCATTGAGCCTAGTGATATTGTCATTGAACCAGTAAGCCAGAGACTCAGATAATGTTAAGGGGACTGTGAAGCCATTGTCAATTGTGCAGTGTTTCAGTCTGCAGCATACTGTTTGAGATTGTGATATACGCAGGTTTAATCAGAAGGTATTCCAGAAGGAGTTGGATTATTATTTCAAAAGGAAAAATGGGCAGGATCCTGGGAGATGACAGGGGAATGGCATTAAGTGAAATTCACTTTCGGAGAACCAGTATAGACAAGTTAGGTTGAATGGCTTCCTTTTGTGCTGTAATAATTTTGTGATTCTGCAAAACTTTGCTGATAACACAAACAGGGAAGGAAAGTGGAGACTGAAGATGATTTATGGAAACTACCAAAAGCTGTTAAAACAATGGAAAAAGATCTTGCAAATGGAATAAATGTGGGAAAATACAAATTTGTTCTTTCCAGACAGAAGAATCGAAAAGAAGCATATTATTGAAATAGTGTGTGATTGTAGACCTTTAAGATGCAGAGGAATCTGGGTGTCCTCATGCATGATTTGCAAAACGGTACATGAGAATAAGAATAGCTAACACAATATTGTTTATTATGAGCACTTTTGAATAAAGAAGTAGGGAGGTTATGCTTTAGTTCCATAGAGCATTGTTGCAACTACATCCACAGTGTTGAAGCACACTGTATCCAAGATGGCACGGAGTAGGATGTTCCATCTAGAGATTGTCCATTCCATCTGTTGCTTTTTTTTGTCTTTCTTTCTTTCTCTTGTTTTTTTAAATTTCTCTTCTGTCTTCTTCCCAGCCCAGAGTGGAGCAGGGATGGCAGTCTGGAGTTGGGGGTGGGGAGAGGGTGCTGGCCAGAGTCCGGAGTGGGGTGGCAGCCAGCGAGCATAAAGTAAAGATGGCTACCGGTTGGGAATTGGTGTAGCCTGAACAGACCATGCGGAAGCCTTTTTAAAAAGACTGTAATGTCTATCTTTGTAGCTTTATTTCTTATTTTCCTAACTTACACTACGTGACAGGTATACATAGTATCACATTTATCTTTATTTTCTCTATTTAGTGTCGTTAAGATTTATACCTAGGTACTTAAGATGGCATCGTGTGTTGGTGATATTGTAGAATGAGCACACCTGACAATAAACCTGCTTATAAATAAATTCTAATTTGAACAATTCAGGGAAAATTTACTCGATTGATAGTTGGAATGGGTGGGTGGTCTTGTGAGGAAAGGTTGGACACTATATGCATGTAACAGCTCAATTTTAGAAGGCTAAGGGGCCACCTGATTGAAATGATATCCCAAAGGATCTTTGGGAAGTCTAGAATGCTGTTTCAATGTTTCAAAAAATTGGGAAAGCAATACGAGAAATATTTATTGCAAGGGTTGAGTGGATTTGTAACTCAAAAAAATGGTGAGAATGTTGGATAGAATATTGTAAGAATCATAGAATTCCCACAGTGTGGAAGCAGGCCATTTGACCCACAAAATCTACACTGACCCTCCGAAGAGCATCCCCTCCAGATCCAGACTTGCCCTCAACCTAACCCTGTAATCCTACATTCTCGATGACCAAGTCATCCAGCCAACACATCCCAGGACACTGTGGGAACTTTAGGATGGCCAATTCACCTAACCGGAAAATCTTGAGTCTGTGGGGGGAAACCGGAGCACCGAGAGGAAGCCTATGCCGACATGGGGAGGACATGCAAACTCTACACAGTCACCCCAAGGTTGGAATTGAAAACAGTCCCAGTGATATGAGCCACCATTCTGCCCAATCTGAGCAACATGAGCTATGGCGAGACATGTGGCAGAAGCAAAAGTTTGTGAGGGCTAACCTCTATTGGAAACATCTCGCTCCATCTTATGGGTATTTGATAAGCAGAATGGAGTTTTTCACTTGTCAGTGGTGAGTTACCCATAGGATTATTGGTCGTTCAGTGTCTTATTGTTGATAGAATCCTCTCACCAACTTCCAATGTTATCATATGTGCCAAACATGCCACCTGTCAAAATTAGACATTGGCAGCAGGGCATATACCTGGCCAATTCAGTTTGCCACTGCAGGTGATTCAAGTGCATCATAGAACATGATCCACAGGCATGGACAGGGACTGAGCTCAGAAATGGAGCGACTGCATTTCATGGATGGGTCACTTGGTTTCATCCCACTAAACACCTACCTGAATGCTCAAGCCATCTATGCATTGCCTTTCTATGTCTATGAGCACGATCACAAAATCAGGGAGTGCGATCTGCTGGTCAGTAGTCCTTGTTGAGGCAGTGACAAATTGCTCCTTTGTAATGTGCTAGCTGGTTGAGTGAGAGGAAAGTGGATTGCATGCCGGTTACTGCTGGTGCAGGTGGGTGAAAGGCAGCACTCAGACCATGCAGGTAGGGATATCAATGTATCAGGTTGGAGAGGATTGATTTGATTTGATTTACTATTGTCTCAAATACTGAGACACAATGGAAAAGTATTATTTTCTGTGCTAATCAGACAGATCATACATTATGTAAGTATATCAGGTAATAGAAGAGAGTGCAGAATGTAGTGTTACAGCTGCAGAGAAGGTGCAGAGAAAGATCACATCTAATAGATGAGAGGTCTATCCATAGGTTTGATAGCAGCAGGGAAGAAGCTGTTCTTGAGCCTTTTGGAACATATCTTCGAACTGTTGTATCTTTTGCCCGAAGGAAGAGGATGGATGATATTATGACCAGGGTGGAAGGGGTCTTTCATTTTGTTGGCTGCTTTCCCAAGGCAGCAAGAAGTGGAAAGAATTGATGGAAGGGAAGGCTGGTTTATGTAATAGTCGAGGCAGCATTCATAACTCTATGCTATTTCCTTGCAGTCTTGGGCAGAGCAGTTGCCTTAACAAGGTGAGCTGCATTCAGATGGGATGCTTTCTATGGTGCATCTATAAAAGCTTGGTAAGAGTCATTGTCGAAATGCCAAAATTCCTTAGTCTTCTGAGGCAGTCGGAGTGTTGGTGAGCTTTCTTGATGATAGGGTCGACATGGATAGATCAGGACAGATTGTTGGTGATATTTACTCCTAGGAACTTGAAGCTCTCAAACATCTCCACCTCAGCATCATTGAGTATAGTAAAGGGCTGGGTAAGGGGGTGACTGGTGGTGAGAGTGAGAGAAGGTGTTGCAGGTGGTGGTGAGAGTGGTAGAGCATGAACTTGATGGGAGGTAAGTGCAGTTAACAGAGAGAGAAAGTTCAGAGAAGAATATGGCACTTACCCCAGTACAGCAGAGAAAGCCTTTGACCTTGAATTGCTGGCTATTACTGCAGCCAGTGGAGATGGCAATAAACTGAGTCACAAACTCAGTTTGGATTGCTAGGATCTGGTGGCATGTCCTCCGAGAAGAGAACTTCTCTCCTTTGCACCACCCCATTGAGTAGGATCTGCAGTTCTCTATTGGAGAGCCAAGGTGCTCACCTTCCTCCTTCATCGTGTATTTGTAATCTGTCCAGAGCAGTAAAGGACAGATGCAGAGAAAGACATTGCTCATTCAGGTGCATGACAGCCTTTCAAAGATGGCATTCGCACCAGGGTTACAGTCTTTTGATCGTTATCTGCTAAATGCCAAATTGTTCTGGAAACAGCACATGATATTGTCGGGCTGGAACCGAATGTGACAGACGCAATGGGATCGGTCAATGTGAGAGTTTGGTAAGATACAACGAGAAAGTTCTCCACACTTTTTAATAGAAATTCCTCTGAAAATAATGATGCAACTGGACTTAGCAAAAAAAAATGGATTCGGCTGTGTGTTAGATTTGTGATATGCAGGGGTGAAATTTGATGTGGACTTGGCCAAATGTGAAGTAATCAGATTAGCCACGATTTTATTGATTGGTGGAGCAAACTCAGGGGTCTAAGGAACCTATTTGAACATATGAACATTTAACTATCTGTTTCTTTCCTTATTTAATAGTCCAGTACAGTCATCAGTGATCCTTTACACTTTCCTCGCTTGTTTCTCTGAAACTGTAATTACACCGATCTACATGAAACATCTCCTTTTGTTCCTTTGACGTAAAGAGCACTTACAATAATTCCAAATCGACTTCATTCTTTCCACACACACTGAAAATTATGGTATAATGAACCTCTCTTCGTACAATCTACAGGTCTTTAACATTCAACCATGGTACCATTGAAATACTACTTGTGGATTTAGATTGTCTCTTCAGTTGGTTTCCTACACTAAGTGTTCTGCCCTTTCACTTAATTTAGTCAATCAATGTAAGTGTTCAGGTCCTCATCAATATATAGGTTTATTTAGCTTTGGCCAGTCTTTTAAACACACAGTTTACAGTTTTCCAAGGTCTGGCTTCATATTTCCAGGCATAGGCTAGGGATGGGAATTGGCTATGAGGCTGTCACTCATTTTCAGAATCTTGTATTTCTATTGGAAGTATCATTGTAGTTTAAATATTCCCACCAAATATAGGGAGGTACTTGTTAAGTGGGCAGTAATGAGGGAAGGATAGTGTGTCACATTTTTAAAATCACTATCATAACGATGCTGATTTCAAAGATACCAACATGCAAGCATACCGTTAGGGAGAGCATCATAGTTAAAGGGTTGGGACGGCTGGATGTCATTTAAGTTTCTAAAACCCATTAATTGAGTGGTCCAAATGACTGCATTTTCTGACCAAAATTTTTAATTCTTTCCTGAAGACTGACCTTCCTCTGCATTTGCCTGTTCAATCATCAGCCTTTCTTCAATCATCAATCTGCAGCAACGATATTCCACCTCATCTCATAGAATAATTCTCTCTAGTCTAAATTCATCATCAGTTGTTTAAATTTGCCTGGGCTGGCATTAATTGAACACAGAATCTCCTTCACTAACTTTACTGGGCTGCCTTGTTGGATCTATGCCAAAACTGAAATTACTGGCAAGGACATTTATTGAGCGATTTTGTGATGTATCTTGATGTAATGCATGAACTTTTGAAAAGGCTGATAATTAGTGACTCTGTTAAAGATTTTCCTTTTGTTACAAGACTAATTCTCTTTGTAGCCAAGGTTTCACAAATACTTTTTTAGTAAACATTTCAAAACAATGTGAAAACAGTCTTCCCATATGAAGGCTTCCTGAGTCAATTCAAGTTCAGATTGAAATTGAAATGCGCCTTGATCTAAAATATTGAAACTGTTGAGAAAATGAAACATGAAATTGATTTTGGGTGTTTTGAGAAAATGTTTGTCTTCACCATAATAAACATAATATAAAGCAACAAGCTATTTATTGGTCATAGTGTCCAGTTGAAGATAATTCTTTAGAAGAATAAAAATGAACTGAAAACTTTGGCTTAGTACATCCCAAAGATGTCACTACACCATGCTTTGATTTATTTCTCATTCTTATGAACTGGGCCTTGCTAGTCACGCCAATATTTATCAGTCATGTCTAATTACTGAACAGAAAGTCGTGGTCAACTGCCTTCTCTGACCTGCGACAGTCCATGTGATGTAGGAACACGAATAGTGTTGTTAGTGAGAGACTTCTAGGATTTCAACCCAGCAACAGTGAGAGGATGGCAGAACAGTTTCAAGTTGAGATAGTGTGTCTTAGAGGGGAACTTGCTGGTGATAGTGTTCCCATTCTATCAACTGTCCTTGTCCTTCCAGGTGATAATGATTGTAGGTTTAGAAGGTGTTGTCTAAGAAGCTTTAGTGAACATTTCCATCACTTTGTTTTTATTCTGCTTCCCAGCATGCACAATACTTTGCTTTTGCTTTCATTGTATCTATACATTAGACTTGAACACAGATCTTCACATCTTGTATTGTTTAGTTTTTTTTAAAATAGTGACTATTTGTGGAGTGTCTAGATCCTAAAATGAGATGGGATGTAAAGATTTCTATCCTTCTTAAAATTAGAAAGGCAGATTATTGGATGCAAACATAAGAGGTACATTTAGTAAGTTTGCAGATGACACCAAAATTGGAGGTGTAGTGGACAGCGAAGAGGGTTATCTCCGATTACAACAGGATCTGGACCAGATGGGCCAATGGGCTGAGAAGTGGCAGCTGGAGTTTAATTCAGATAAATGCAAGGTGCTGCATTTTGGGAAAGCAAATCTTAGCAAGACTTATACACTTAATGGTAAGGTCCTAGGTAATGTTGCTGAACAAAGAGACCTTGGAGTGCAGGTTCATAGCTCTTTGACAGTGGAGTTGCAGGTAGATAGGATAGTGAAGAAGGTGTTTGGTCTCCTTTATTGGTCAGAGTATTGAGTACAGGAGTTGGGAGGTCATGTTGCGGCTGTATAGGACATTGGTTAGTCCGCTGTTGGAATATTGCGTGCAATTCTGGTCTCCTTTCTATCGGAAAGATGTTGTGAAACTTGAAATGGTTCAGAAAAGATTTACAAGGATGTTGCCAGGGTTGGAGGATTTAAGCTATAGGGAGAGGCTGAACAGGCTGGGGCTGTTTTCCCTGCAGTGTCGGAGGCTGAAGGTTGACTTTATAGAGGTTTACAAAATTATGAGGGGCATGGATATGATAAATAGGCAAAGTATTTTCCCTGGGGTTGGGGAGTCCAAAACTAGAGGGCATAGGTTTAGGGTGAGAGGGGAAAGATATAAAAGAGACCTAAGGGGCAACTTTTTCACGCAGAGGGTGGTACGTGTATGGAATGAGCTGCCAGCGGAAGTGGTGAAGGCTGGTACAATTGCAACATTTAAGAGGCATTTGATTGGGTACATGAAGAGCAAGGGTTTGGAGGGATATAGGCCAGGTGTTGGAAGGTGGGACTAGATTGGGTTGGGATATCTGGTCGGCATGGACGGGTTGGACCTAAGGGCCTGTTTCCATGCTGTACATCTCTATGACTCTATTATGCTTTCACAGTCAGAATGAATCCTGGGATGGAAGGCAACAGTGATTACTGTTGTTTCTGGTAATACAGTCGCAATCCAAATGAACTTCTGAGAGATGTTACAGTCCCTTGTACTGCTGTTGTTTGAAAAGTTAGTACATGAAAAATTAGAGGGGAAAATTTATTTGCATAGTCTATGCAAGCTTAGCTTTTCACCAATCTTTTAACTGTTTCTCTGTCCATCATTTTCTGTATTTGTTTCAGATGTCTAACAATACAGATAAAAGATACTGTCTTGACAAGTAGTATTAGCTTTGGGTAACTGAAGTCTCTCAAACTTTGAGTTATTCTACCAAATTGCTTCTTCACCTTGTCAAACGATTTCTGGAAACAACTCCTTGGGTTGCTATATCTTTTAAAATTGTGGCAGTTGGTTTAGATAATCTTTCTCATTCTTGCTTTCAAAATTCCTACTGAGACCACCTTTGATTTGAACTCGTTAGGAGAAATATTGCTAATGCAAAGGTAGTTAAATATTGATTGAGGATACTTGATTCTAGTCATGTCCCTTCTTTACACAAATGAGTTCCATGTATAGCTGTACAAGTTTCCATGGCAAATATCACATTAACACCTTGACTTGTTGGAGAGCTGAGGTGACTTTGATAATGATATTATTTAGCCAAAGGGAAAAAAACCCTCTGTGCCCTTGAAATCCAGGCTTTGTCATGCATATTCACTTAGAAAATGCCCACTTACTGGAATCAACATTCTCAAACCTAGTTTACAACAATGCTAACAAATACTGAATTGAATTTACTAACATTGGAGGTGAACATTGGCATCAGCCTTATTATTGATACTAACAACTTTTAACAATTAATTAGACACACTTTAAAATTTCAATGCATTGTGGTTCTTTTAGATTGGAATTGTTCTTAATACTCCTGGATGTCAATGGAGTCATTCCCTCCCTCCAGTTACATGCAGTGACATGTATAATAATGCAAGAGCCACATAAAGCACATTGTGAGACAATGTCTATTGAGGTCGATGGTGTGTACATTTAAGACTTGTTCTTATTAATAGAAAATATGGTTGTAGATTTCATAGCTACACTATGACAGCTCCCAGGACGTGTTTCAGCATCTTTTGGCTATTAATGAATTTATTGAGAATACCAGCTTTATAAAGTGGCTGAAAGGTAAAGTTGCCATAATCTGCTCTTTTCGAGAGAAGACGGGGCTTGTTCAATCTGAGTCACCATACCTTTAGGTGAGGTGAGAGATTGAGAAGGACAGTCCTTGATGGTAAGCTCAATTAGTGTGGGAGACATCTCAAGGGCAGCTACAGACAAGTAATAAGTGCTGGCCAGCCAGTAATGCCCACACCTCATGAGCAAATGAAAACAATTGAACCCACCTTCTAGAGTTATTTCAAACCAACTGTCTAGCCAACTGAGCTAATCTATATATCACACACTATAGACATCATCTCACCTGAAATATTAGTTATTAAACAAATGACAAATTAGAAGGAAAAATGGTTTCTCTGTGTCCTTGCTTGTTCAAAATTTTGGGTTTAAGCAATTTAAGTTCATTTCTCTTCTGCACATAGAATAGAATTTCTGTTATTGTCAGATGTATTCCACTGTAGAAATACAGTGAAAAGCTTTTACAATGTCTCTTATGACTCCATCTTAGGTACAAGTCTTGGATACAAAAGAGGAATAAAAAGTAGCTGCATTACTTTGCAGAGTTTAAAAAGTAAGTTAGAAGCAAGACATTGTTAAAGAATTCACGTTACAGTCAGGTAAAAAAATTTCAAATGAACACTTACATTTAGCAGCATCAGTGCGGGGCTACTGCACATGTTCTCACTGCCTGTCCCAGACCCAGGTCCAACAGCTATCTGCGCTCTGTTCCACACCAAGCCCCAGTCCATTCAATACTGGCTCTGAACTGCTCCAAGGTAAGTGCCAGGACTGCCTATTGCCTCCACTCCCACTCCACCCCACCCCCCCTCTCTTCAGCCTGTCTCTGTCTCTGCCCAGGGCTTGTTGCCTGCACCTGTCACTGCTCCAGGATTCACTTCTGGCTAATGGGAGAGAAAAAGAAAGAAAAAGAACAGGTCGGTCTCTGACAGGAGTGTCTTACCCTGCTGCCGTCTTGCTGAGTGTATAAGCTGAAACAAGTGAGTTATGAGTCAAAAAAATATGGCGCTGGAAAAGCACAGCAGGTCAGGCAGTATCTGAGGAGCAGGAGAATTTGACGTTTTGGGTCACGTACCATTTATGCTGTAGAATGCAACTGAGAACAAAGTGTGTCAGCAGAATGTTTGGTTGTGTACTATCCATTTTCTGGGCCATACATGTTCCTCCAAAATTATTACTGTGGTGCATGTATGAGAAGTCAGGACATTGCAATAACAGTCAGTGCATAGTATTGATGTAATACCAGAGCTGTCATTTTGGAAATTAACAGCTGCCACTCATACAAGCATGATTCGCCACATAGACAAGAACCATAATAAGCCATATCAATGTCCTATAAAGAATCATCAAATATTTTCAGGTTGATCTTTACTGGCTGGTGTTCAATTGTTCTAATCTTTGATCTTTTAATGTCCTTTAAATTTACAAGGCATACAAGGAGTAGCATGACATGTGCTGAAGAACTTGTCCATGACTTTAAGGCTTCTGTTGAAACCATATCTCTTGGGTTATACGCCTTGATAGGCAGAATGAGCAGAAGACATGTTGAGCTGGGAAAGATGCTGGAAAAACAGGGGAGGAAGCTTCTCAAAGCAGGGTTTATTTCCCAAGAAAAAATTCTGATACTCGGCAAAGCAGTTGGGACTGAATTCAATGGTCGGAAAATGGGGTTGGGGAGAAATCAACTTAGTCAACTTATAAAAGGCTCATGGTACAGCAAAAAGATCAACATTTTACATAAGCTGAGTGTGGCACTCCCAGGTCCTGATGGCTTGCATCCAAGAGTTTTCAAGTAAGTGACTGCACTGATCATGGAGCCTTTGGTCAAAATATTCAAGAACTTGCTGGATTCTGGGAGTGTTCTGGAGTATTGGAAAATGCTCATGTGATTCCTCCATTCAAGAAGGGAGGGAATTGTTCAAAGCTGACCTGGTTTTTTGAAAGGGGAATTGCATTTGGCAAATTTGCTAGAATTCTTTGAGTATAACGCAAACAGAATTGATAAGAGGTAACTGATTGATGTGGCTTGTTTGTATTTTGAGAAGGCGTCTGGTAGAGTGACATTTAAAAGGATATTGTAAAATATATGCATTGCATGTCTGTGTTAGCATAGAATGAACATTTGTTCATGCATCAAAGTTGGAATTAATGGATCTTTTTCAGTTTGGAAAAGATGCAACCCGTGGAGTGCCACATGGATCAATCGTAGTGCCTCGATGATTTAATATCAGTCTTAATAACTTAAAAGAAGAGGAGGAATGTCCTACCTTGAAGAGGTCTGGGCCAATCAAAACTGACAGGTAGTTCCACCAGTCTCAGCAATGGTAAAATGAATTAATAGATGTGTCTGTGACTGCAAATAGGCAATTGGGGAGGGGTAGGGCAGGGCTAGGTTTGGAGTTTAGTTGATATGAGTTCTTAAATACAGCCCAGTTTGTCCAATGTATTCATTTTACCAAGGAAGTCCTCAGTGAAATGCCGATCACCTACTACATCCATTAATGGAAGCCCCCTTCAAACAGGACATGGATGGCATTGTTAAGTCACAAGTAACCTGTGAAGGTGGCCTTCACAGTTTAAGGATACAGGCTAGGCCATTTAGGTCAGACATGAGAAATTTCTTCACACACTGATGAGTCCGTGGAATGCTCTGTCATGGAAAGCCACACTAAGGTCAAACATTTGTTAGTGTGTGTGTTAGTGTGAATGAGTGTGGGTGTGCTAGTGTGAGTGAGTGTCTGTGTTAGTGTGAGTATGTGTGTGTTAGTGTGAGTGAGTGTGGGTGTGTTAGTGTGAGTGTGTGTGTGTGTTAGTGTGAGTGAGTTTGTGTGTGTTAGTGTGTGCTAGTGTGAGTGAGTGTGGGTGTGTTAGTGTGTGTGTGTTTGTGTGAGTGTTAGAGTGAGTGAGTTAGAGTCAGCAATGGTAAAATAAATTAATAGATGTGTCTGTGACTGCAAATAGGCAATTGGGGAGGGGTAGATATGATTCTTGAGGCTAAAAGGATCAAAAGATATGGGGAGAAAGCAGGTAAATGGTACTGAATTAAATGGTCAGCAATGATCATATGAATGACAGAGGAGGCTCAAAGAGATGAAAGGCCTCCTGCTCCTGTTTTCTACATTTCTAGTGTTACTGCAGTATTATCCCAATGACTGGAATTTGGCTTGTGGTAACTTATTAACTTAGAATGTGGGAGACTGAACAGGCCTTGCAGGGTGACTCAGTTGTGCATTGCGCAGTTACAATATGGATGCAGAAGTGTGCACTTGCTGGCTGATAAACAGCAGCAAAGGCATCATCTGAGAGACAGCGGTTGGAAGACAAAGGCTGCAATTCTGAGAGGGCACGGCTGTGTTTCATAGTGCCACTGTCTCAGCAATTTATGTGAGGTATTGGCGGGCAGATGACTGGATTGCTGTGATAGCTTGTAATCTCTAAGTACTAGCATTCAGAGCAATGATAGTATGAGTCTGAACCTCAAAGCCAGCAAGATAATCTCATATAACAGAAGTCAGAGCTTCCACTGCATCACCTAGATGATTAGCAGCTTTTGCTTGTACTGCAATGGGAGCTGTGACGTGGGCCACCAGGCACTGCATCATAAATTATGAAAAAACACACACATTCACGCTCTCTCGCTCACATCCATGCCTGTGGATACACACACATTCTGAAAATTCATAGCCTGTGATTCCTTTTCAGTTCACTGAATAATGATTCTGAACATTTGCTGAAGGAAGATTCACAGCGGTGTCATGCGTCAACAGCAGGTTGCTCTGGCTTCTGTCTGGTCAAGTTACAATCTGTGGCAAAAACATGGTTTGGTCCTTCAAAATATGTAAAATGTAGCTCTAGTTCTCTGCCTGCTGATGGTTTGTATGTTTTTGCTGCTCTGGATCTTTTGTCCCTTCACTCCAGAAGTATGACTTATTCAATGTCCCTTATTACAAATTTAGTTTCAATCATGTGACCACTTTTGTTATCCTCCCAAACGGTCTCTAATAATTTAGCTATTGTGAAATAATGATGTCCAATTTTTACCCATTCCATATGGTCATGATAGGATTTTGGCTTTCTGTACATCATTCGAAATTCCACACAGAAATTGAAGCGTCTACTGTGAACCAGTTTGGTTAATCATTTGGATAAGGGCAGTAAATAATTCACATGAGGTCTCAATGTAATGCCCCAAAAGTTTACTTGCATTCTAATTTCTTGTCTAGAATTGAAGCTAAACTGTAGAGTCTGATATAGTTCCATGTATAATTGACAAAGGAAAGGTAAACTGGCTTCTCGGTTCTATATTATTTAAAATAAAATCAATTTTCCATAAGTCCAAACTTCAAAAGTGCATGGACATGTCATAATCTTGAGGAGATGTGATCTTCACATCAAAGAGCACGCGATAATGATAATCTCCTCAGGTTTCATATTTTACAAATTTGAAGGGAGGAAGGCACAAGGATAAGATTGTGATGAAGAAATTGGTGAAGAATAATTTGTGTTCTTACATTCATCTGCAGCTTTGAAATCAAAAGATATTTTCAATCAGCGAGACTAAGATTTAAAAAGGATTATTTGTAAACTAAAGTTGCTATGCTTCCCGTTATCTAGGACATTGGTGAGACGACATTTTGACTATTGCTTGCAATTTTGGTCTCCTTATTTAAAGAAGGGTTGCAATGCTTTACTGGGTTGACACCTGAAATATTTGAGTTTTCTTCATGAAGATAGATTGGATAGGTTGACCTTTTATCCTCTAGATTTTTGAAGTGTGGGCATTGACTTTATTGAAGTGTACAAAATCCTTCATGACCTTCAAAAGGTGAATGTGGATCTGGTGTTTCCTCCTGTGGATGGGTCCAGAAGTAGGGGGTACTGTTTGAAAATCAGGGGTCATCCTTTTCAAGTCAAAGATAGAAAGAATTTCCTTTTGTTGAAGGATTCTGAGAGTTTTGAACATTGCCTCAAAAGCCTGGCTCATTCAGTACTTTTAAGACAGTGATGGATGAATTCATTGTGTTCAATCTCTAGTTTGTGTTAAGCGATTGTAGTTTGTGCACTTAGCATATGTAGAAAATATATGTGCCCTCTGCTTGGCAGCCAATTAGAAATACAGGGCATTCTAGTATCATATGATGGTTGTGTTCCTCGTGTTATAGGAAATAGCACTATGGAAAATCACGCTGTAGAAGATTGCCATTGAATATCGCTATTCTCGTTCAGAAGAAAGTTTGCGTTATCCAGACAGTGCCCACAATTCGCCAATCACGTTATAGCCAATTCATGTTGACAAAACGCACATTATACCAGAATGACCTATATTGTTAGAGAATGAGCATGTCGTAGTTGAGTAAATGGAAGATTGGTTTTGCTGTGATATCCAAAATTAAAGGCTTGTGGGGTTATTTCCAAATTAAAATGGAAGGAACTCGGCAAATCAAAACTGTGTATTTTACAATTTGTAACAAGTTGTAATTTTAATAGGCTGTGTGACAGAAAAAAACCTTTAAATCTGCTGTACATCCAACAGAAATGAGATTGTCATTCATGCAAAAACTAATTCTTGCCTGTTTCGTATCAATAAAATACATTCAGGCAATTATCACATAAGTTTCAGCTGTTGCAAGAGCATTCAATCTGGTAGATTAAATATTCTTTGGATGGTGGACATTAGTTTTTATAAAATTTGCAGACCTGAATTCTGCATAAGGCACTTGCAATGTAAACTTTTCTATTTGTTGTAAATACTGACATACAGGAGATAAAATTAATCTTGGCACCAAAAACAAAACTGGTCCATTGGACAGTGGATTAACATCCCTCTAATCTTCACCAAATTTTTTATTGCAATGATATCATTGGGGAGAAAAAAATGAGCATGTTACAGAATGATATAGAGTTAAAGGCTAATTATAGAACTACTCTAATAGTTACTGAGCATGTGCTGAGGGAACTATGTCATGATATTAATGTGAAGAACTGGGAAAAGAGCAGTGACTCTGTCCTCATGCTTAGAGGTTGTGTATACAGTATACTGACTTATAACATAGCTCAGTATACCACAATTTGTTTACAATGCAGAGATCATATAGCTCCCAAAGGAACTAATCTTAAGTTAAATCTTCTTGTTGGCAGTTCAAAATAAGAATTTCCTTACTAAAGCAAGTTCATTTTTAAAGCGGTTTCACTTTTTGGATCCTAATAGCCATGCTATGACAGATTTAGTTTATAGTTTTGAGCTTGTAAATAAAGGTTATTCAAAAATAAAAGGATATTTGCTTCTCACCAGATCTCTCAAGGAATACAATGCTAAATATCTTCTAAGATTACCCAACAATGACAGGAATGACGGTTTACTACAATCACCCTGCTAATCATGCAAGACTACGCTTTGATCTGAAATTTTTTTTTTTAAATATTCAAAAGGCAGAATCTTGCTACTTTACTTTCGGCATCATGTTCAGATATCCTTTTACAGCATGCCTGGAAGATTGCTTTTACTAGAAACCAATTATGATTTAGTCTCTGAAGGGGTGATTCTCTTGAAAGGATATGTGTCAGAAACATTCATCAGGACTTGGATACTTCAGGCTACGTCAAACACAGGAATGGAGCGGACACGTGAGAAGGTGATAAAAAGGAAATCAGCAGGAAATTTGATCTCTCCAACAAGGAAACCATGGATTCAATACTTGAAGAGAGCTTGAAGGGTGAATGGGATAATGTTTCTTGATACCAAACCCAACACTGACTTTCATGCACAGTATCACTTCTTGGAATAACAACACAATTTTCAGGTCCATTTATTCCTGTTTTCTTTTGGTCTTACAGCACCTATCTGAACATTCAACACTTCCACTTATCCTCTTCCTATTACTCCCTCTAATCCAAGGCTCAGTCACTTTCCTCAAATGGTCTCCTTCCATCTCCTCCACAGAAGCAATTACTAGCATTCACAACTCCTTGCTTTCTCTCCTTGCAAGGAAATTAAGGACACAACTTCATGAAATCCTAAGTCCCCAAGCTGGGAAAGGAAGCGGAAATGATGATGACTGACTTTCCACTGACAGAAACCTTGTCATCCATTGACAATGAGAGCCCATTGCTCTGTGGTAATTTGAAAAAGGTGAGGCTTGTGTGGATTTTAAATAAAGGGTATAGACTGATAGAATATACAACTTAGACATAGACTTTCTTGGTTCAATACCATTCAGTAAACTCTGTTTTTAGCACTTTTTAAATTTTGAATTAACTTTCTAAACCTTGAAATCTTTGTTTTGAAGACTAATGCCAACTTCCTTTATATAGCCTGAGATCTATTACAGCCAGCAATATAACATTGGGATGATGAAAAAAAAAGTGCTTATAATTCAGGGTATCAACTCAGAACTATCGTAGCCGCTTTGGGACACTACCTGATTATTCCACTGGGAGAAAAAATTTGGATGAGCTCTAAGTCTAATCTTAATGTACTCGAGAAAACAAGCACCTGAATAGTAAATAGACTACAGCCATAATTCCTAACTGTGTTCTTGAGTTTAGATGAAGTTGTCTCCTTGATATATTTGATCAAAATGGCATTCATGTGTTACTTTGATTGTAATAAAAAGTTTGTTGCCAACATTGAAATGATATTTTAGGGTAAGCTACAACTCTTATCAATGGACAGTAGATGCAGCATCGTGGACTCCACATATTACACATCCCATCTAATCATTCATTCCAGGTAAAAGTTTCCAGGCATAAATTGACAAATTTAGATTTGTTGATAATGTACTGAATAAGATGGATGAAAGCAAATGAGCTAGTCAACAAGGTACATTATGGATTTCCAAACGGCATTCAGTAAATTGCCACAGAAAAGTGACTACATAAAATCTCATGGTGTTGAGGATAATATCTTTATAGAGAGGTGTTCAGGGAATTAATGGGAAACCAAAAGTTGGGATAAAATGACATTTCAAATTGTTAAGTGGATAATAGAGTGGTTTCAAATGGACCAAGACTGGGACCTTATCTATTTTCATTCATCCACTAGATAGACAACAGATGCACCTAAATCATGGGATCTTCACATTAGGGGTGGAAAATGGGGTTTGGAGAGACTTCCTTTGAGAATACCTTGAGTACATTTGGCCAGTCCTCATTGGTGTTCACAAGAATGAGAGGCTGGATATTACTGAGGCTGGAGGATTTGAGTTATAAAGAGAGCTGGATAGTCTGGGAGTTAGGAAGGTGGGGAGTGACCTTATAGAGGTTTATAAAATCACGAGAGACATAGCAAAGGTCTGTTCACTAGGATAGGAGAATTCAAAACCAGTAGGCATATTTTTAAGGTGGGAGGAGGAAGACTTAAAAGGGACCTGAGCGGTAAATTTTTCCACATAGGGTGGTTTGCATGTGGAATGAACTGCTGCAGGAAGTGGTAAATGCAGATACAGTTTCAACATTTAAAAGACATTTGGACGGGTACATGAACAAGAAACACTTGGATGGATAAGGGTCAAATGCAGGCAAATGGGACGAGTTGGTTAGTATGGAAGAGTTGGATCGCAGAGTCTGTTTCTGTGCTGTATGACTCTGTGTCTCTGAGTAATCCCAGTGTACTGAGACAGACCATTAAAGCAGCTGCATCAGTTTCCAGCACCTATTGTTGCCTCTAAACTGATTCTGGGAGCAACAAGCAGCTTCAGCACCCAATCCGAATCTGAAGATCCCATTATTTGGTGCACTATTAACCAGTGCAGGTGTGGCATGTCTAGCATTTTTCTGTATCTACACATACTTTTCAAGAGTAAAAATCTGAACTTTTGTGCCTTTCTGACAATATTTATTTTCAGCAATCTTTGTGTCATACCAAATTTGCCTGTAACACGCTTGTTGTCTCAGGCCATCTTGAGGATGTTACCTAATAATGTTGAACCTTGGGGGTAGGTGATGTAGGTGGGCCTGGGAATGATGTGTCAGGCTGTTGATGTGAGTGTCGAGAATGGGGGTTAGTTGAGTGGTTGGGGTAGTGGTTCGCATTTTGGAGATTAGTATGTGTTTTGATATTTGGGGAGGGGTGGAGTCAAATTAGTGGGGTCGGTAAAAGGCAATTGGGATGCCAGTTAACTTGGAGTTAAAATGGATAATATTTGTAACATTTCACGAGAATCTATCCAGGTAAGTAGATCGGAGCCATCTGATAACCAGGACTTTAGGTCTGAATCATAAACTCTAATGGGATTTTTTGTGCAAAGGGAACTTGCTTGTTGAAGGTTGCGATTTCCTGGGCACTTCTGATTGAGATGAATGTTATTTAAATGGAAAGAGACACAGCAACAAAATATAATTGTACAATAAGATCACGGAAGACAAAAGATTAGCATGCATATACAGCAATAATTAGGAAGACAAATTATATGTTCCATTTATTGCAGAGGAGATGGAGTACAAAAGTCTTCTTACAATTGTAAAGGTGTTGCTGAGAGCAAAAGTGAATGTGAATCACCCTCATGACTGCTGCAGTCAGAAACTTCAGTATCACAAGTTGCCCATCAGTAACAAACAAGCCTTAAAAGTTTTGTTAATTTTAAGTCCCCCATGATTGGTATTTTGACATAGTTTTAAAGCCTGCTACATTTAAAAAAAAGTTATATGATTTGAATGTTGCTGCTTGGGTCAGCATTTATAACCAATACCTCGTTTGCCCTTGAGAAAGTGGTGATTAGCTCCCTCTGTGAACTGCTGCAGACCATTTGGTGTGGACAGAGCCAGAATTCTGCTGGGGAGAGAGTCCAGGTTTTTAGTCCAATAAGTCTGATATATTTTCCAGTCAAAATGAGGTGGGAACTTGCAGATGGTAGTGTTCCCATGCCTTTGGTATCCTTGTATTTTAGATGGCAGAGGTCATGGATTTGGAAGGTACTGTCTAAGGAGTCTTGGTGAATTTCTGCAGTATATTCTGTAGGTATGATAAATGTTGCTACTGCTGAACATTGATGGTGGATGGGGTAGATGTTTGTGGATGGTGTTCTTTTGTCCTGCAAGGTGTCAAGTTTTTGGAGTGTTGTTGGAGCTCCACTCAGACAGGCAAATGGAGAGCATTCCATCACACTCCTGACTTGTGCCTTGCAAGTTGTGGAGAGACAGGGCTGCTTCTGTACTTGAGTTTTAAATTGTGCTGGGTGTTGCATTAATCAGTGAACATTCACACTTCTGATGTCATCTTGTGGGGCAGGTGCTTGCTTGATGAAGCACCTGAATATGGCTGAACACAGCACACTATCCTGAAGAACTCTCACAGAGACGTTCAAGAGTTGACATGAGTGACCTTGAGCACATAAAACAAGCTTCACTTGTGTTAGGTATAACTATAATCAGTGAAGAATTTTCCCCTCCACTCTAGTCTTGCTCAATGTTCTACTAGTTCAATGACACTAGAAACAGGTACAGAGAACTAAATTGGGCCAAGTCTTTTTAAGCCAGTCAGAAAAGAACTAGTCTAGAAACGAATTGTTGTCCCCCTCCAGTGTAAACTTTGCATGTTTGCTACTGGCTATGCTTCCCCCAAGCAGTGTTCAACGTGCATTTGTTCATCTGCCAGGAAACTGGAGTGGAATGCAATAATCAGCAGGAGATTTCCTTGCCCATGTTTAATGTGATGTCTTGAAACTTCAAGGCATCCAGAATCACTGTCGAATTTACTTCCCACCAGTGAAAATTGACATCACACCCCTTGGTCTCAAAATGTCCATCTCACTTCTACAGTATCATGGGTTGGAAATAAGCTAAAATAAAATGAGTTGTTTAAAGGCGTGAAGAGTGAATGTAATGTTCCATTTGACCATCCAGCCAATTTCCTGCGAAGAACATTTGTATACCTCCAAATGCAACACCTCATGATGTTCAGAAGAAGGAAGTGAAATGTTAGTTAAATTGATTTTAATGCTAACATCTAAACAGTTCTATCGAACAAAAATCAATCATTTCTTAAAGTTCACTTTTCTTTCATATAAGTTTGTACATATTTTAGTTGTTATAGAATATTCCTCAATAGGTGTAATCAGAAATGTACAAAGTAAATGATGCTAAGTAAAGTTAAATTGTATGAATTAGAAGTGGCAAGCCTTATTATAGTCCTGATTAAAGGCTATCTGCTGGTTGATTTGTACTTTGGGACTTAATGAAGTGTGAGTTACTTTGATATTGCCACCAGTGCTGAGTATTACAGTCTAAAAGCCAACATCAGTTAGAGGTGATTATGTGTAAAAGGGAATTGTACAACAAGGTTTGAATTACTAAATAAACCTGTAGCTTAGGTCAACTCTTTCTCTGAAGCATGTGTAAAAATAAGCTTTTCACTAAACACTAGAAAAAACTACAGTTCCCTGAGAAACATAGAATTCACAGCAATCCCATCATAAAACATATTCCTCCATAGCAAGATCCTGCAAAATGTGAAACAATTTCCTATCTTAGAAGTCTCTTTTCTTTGAGAAGACCGACATGGATGATAAAATGTATCACCAGTTTGAAAGTGCTAGCTTAGTCTATGACCAACTGAGGAAGAAGGAAATTGAGAACCAGAATCCCTGAAATTAGGGCAATGGTTTACTGTACAGCGGTAATTCTTAAACTCTGACAAACTTTAAAGACTTGAACAATCTGTAGCAGGCATTTCAAAACACTGGAAAAGTACCACCACTGGCGTATTTACAAAGTCCTCCAAAACCAGAGATAGGAAAGCTGGTCTAACAGCAGAATACTCTTCAAAGTTTGTGAGAAGATTTGTAGCTCGGGTGCTCGTTGTTGTGGTTCTGTTCACCGAGCTGGGAATTTGTATTGCAGATGTTTCATCCCCTGTCTAGGTGACATCCTCAGTGCTTGGGAGCCTCCTGTGAAGCGCTTCTGTGATCTTTCCTCCGGCATTTGTAGTGATTTGAATCTGCCGCTTCCGGTTGTCAGTTCCAGCTGTCCAACCACTGCAATGGACAGCTGGAACTGACAACCGGAAGTGGCAGATTCAAACCACTACAAATGCCGGAGGAAAGACCACAGAAGCGCTTCACAGGAGGCTCCCAAACACCGAGGATGTCATCCAGACAGGGGACGAAATGTCTGCAACACAAATTCCCAGCTCGGCGAACAGAACCACAACAGCAGTATACTCTCCCAAGGCAACAAGCCAAGGTAATTACTCAAGACCAGCTGAAAGGACATGATATTTTTATGTCTGATACCAGATTCCCAAAGCAACAGTTCTACTGAATAATCAGTTTTGGAAGGACATACTTGGGAAGATCCTTGAAGCGATTGTCTGACTCCTGGAAACTAGCTTATGACTGATCAAAATAGAGGACGGCACTGAGTATACTGTAACAACTCTTGAGGAGTATGTGGGGATGGAGTTGAAGCATTGGAGAGAGCACCCAAGCCTCCAGATACCTCCTCTAACTGACTATTCAAGCATCACCTGGCCCAAGTGTGACAGAAACTGCGGAGAGCACATTGGATTTAGGTAACCTATCCAAAATTCTCAGACCAAGCAAGTCATCCTTTATCCTGAGAGACTACTTAAGAAGACAACTGAAGAAATTCATTGTTTAACTTGAACTAGCTTAACAAGGTGTAGGCAAAATTTTTTTAACCACCTTTAAAGGTAATGAAAAATGGATAGCACTTGAAATAATTGCTGAAAAATGTGTTGCTGGAAAAGCACAGCAGGTCAGGCAGCATCGAAGGAGCAGGAGAATCGACGTTTCGGGCATAAGCCCAGGTAATGAAAAATGGATAGCACTTGAAATAATTGCTGAAAATTGTGTTGCTGGAAAAGCATAGCAGGTCAGGCAGCATCAAAGGAGCAGGAGAATCGACGTTTCTGGCATAAGCCCTTCTTCAGGAATAGAAATAATTGCCCAATTTAAATTGATGCAGTTAATGGAAGGGGACTGGATTTGATATTGTAGAATGTTAAATTTAACTGTTGACATCTAGCAAAGACTGACATAAAAGTGCTGTGCAGAATCACGATAATTTTAATTGCGCAAAAGTCACATTACCCAAATCGTGATGGTCTAGGAAATGAGCTCTGCATATCACCCCAATAATGGCAACACTGAACTATTACCATTTGGAAAGGAGAATTCTTTTGCTGGCTGGAAAACTCGGACTAGGCAAATGGTAGATGCAGAATTTGGTTGATTAATTAGGACTTTTAACTGAAGGTTACGAAGTGTGCACTTGCCATGTATCTTGGCACTGATTGATCAATGCTGCCATGCAAATGTTGCACCCACCCCACACAATCTTCTGACATATACTGCAGACATGACAGGCTGGTTCCATTTCAATGAGCCCTGGGCCTTAAAATGACTTCGGTCGCTTTGTCCCGTAAACAAGCAAGCAGCAGCTCAAATGATAACATCTACTCTAAATGAATGCTAATGCAGAATTGTACCTATTTATACCATTCTGAATTGAGCACTTAGCAACAGTTTCTGCTATAAATTAAGTGAATAGATAACAGTATCCTATACTCACATGTTTGGATAAATGGAGTTGTCATAGCAACATTAAAAGTGTACCTATTCATGTACTTCTCAACGATTTTAAGCTGGTCAGTTTGATTAGATTAGATTACTTGCAGTGTGGAAACAGGCCCTTCAGCCCAACAAGTCTACATCGACCCTCCAAAGAGCAACTCACCCAGACCCATTCCCCTACACCTAACGCTACGGGCAATTTAGTGTGACCAATTCACCTAACTTGCACATTTTTGGACTGTTGGAGGAAACCCACACAGACACTGGGAGAATGTGCAAACTCCACACAAACAGTTGCCTGAGGTGGGAATTGAACCCGCGTCTCTGGTGCTGTGACGCAGCAGTACTAACCACTGTGCCACCCTAAAGTTACATTCTCAGTTTCTTATTACACTGTTGGATCAACTGTTTCAACTGTAAGACAGAAAATAAATTCACGTTTTTAAAAAAAACTGACCTTCTGGTCCATTGTGCCTACTGGTAGTTATCATTTTCATTTACAGTTTGATTTAAGTTGGATTCTTGTGCAGTTCACGAATCAGAATAGAGTGAACTCTCTATTAGCTATACAATAATTCTGTGAATCACAGTTACAAATGCATTTATTAGATCAGTCTGTAAATAATGTGAGGTTATTTCACATTGCGAGTGTTAAAGTTCCTGCTAATCATCTTTACAGCTATCATTTTCTGTTTTAAAGACATCACCTTCATAAATATGTGCAAGGAACTTTTTTTAACTGGAATGAAGAAGAGTCAAGATTTTTTTTGTCACAAAGCTACTCCGTGTTAGTGACAAAGCTAATGTTTCAATGTGGTTTATAGATTTTTTTTTCAAATCAATCTGTTTAGACAAGCGTATGTCAGGTATAGACAGGATAGATCAAGTGAATACTTAGACTATAAAGGCAGTAGGGGTATACTGAAGAAGGAAATCAAGAGGGTAATAAGCAGACATGAGATAGCTTTGGCAAATTAGGTTAAGGAGAATCCAAAGGATTTTTACAAATACATTAAGGACAAAAGGGTAACTAGGGAGAGAATAGAGCGGCCTTCATGTGGAGCCACAGGAAATGGGGGAGATACTAATTGAGTATTTTGCATCAGCGTTTACTGTGGAAAAGGACATGGAAGTTATAGAATGTAGGGAAATAGATGGTGACATCTTGAAAAATGTCCATATTACAGAGGAGGAAGTGCTGGATGTCCTGAAACGCATAAAAGTGGATAAGGTGTATCTTAGAATTCTATGGGAAGCTCGGGAATTGATTGCTGGACCTCTTGCTGAGATATTTGTGTCATCGATAGTCACAGGTGAGGTGTTGGAAGACTGGAGGTTGGCTAACGTGGTGCCACTATTTAAGAAAGGTGGTAAGGACAAGCCAGGGAACTATAGACCAGTGAGCCTGATGTTGGTGGTAGGCAAGTTGTTGGAAGGAACCCTGAGGGACAGGATGTACATGTATTTGGAAAGGCAAGGACTGATTCGGGATTGTCAACATGGCTTTGTGTGTGGGAAATCATGTCTCACAAACTTGATTGAGTTTTTTGAAGAAGTAACAAAGAGGATTGATGAGAGCAGAGTGATAGACGTGATCTATATGGACTTCAGCAAGGCATTCGACAAGGTTCCCCACAGGAGAGTGGTTAGCAAGGTTAGATCTCATGGAATACAGGGAGAACAAGCCATTTGGATACAGGCTTCGAGGAGAAAGTGAGGACTGCAGATGCTGGAGATCAGAGCTGAAAATGTGTTGCTGGAAAAGCACAGCAGGTCAGGCAGCATCCAAGGAACAGGAGAATCGACGTTTCGGGCATAAGCCCTTCTTCATAAGGCATTCCTGAAGAAGGGCTTATGCCCGAAACGTCGATTCTCCTGTTCCTTGGAAGCTGGCTGACCTGCTGCGCTTTTCCAGCAACACATTTTCAACCCATTTGGATACAGAACTGGCTCAAAGGTAGAAGACAAAGGGTGATGGTGGAGGGTTGCTATTCAGACTGGAGGCCTGTGACCAGTAAAGTGCCACAAGAATCGGTGCTGGGTCCACTACTTTTCGTCACTTATGTAAATGATTTGGATGTGAGCATAAGAGGTATAGTTATTAAGTTTGCGGTTGACACCAAAATTGGAGTTGTAGTAGACAGCCAAGAAGGTTACCTCAGATTACAATGGGATCTTGATCAGATGAGCCAATGGGCTGAGGAGTGGCAGATGGGGTGTAATTTAGATAAAAGTGAGGTGCTGCATTTTAGGAAAGCATACCTTAGCGGAATTTATACATTTAGCAATAAGGTCCTTGGGAGTGTTGCTGAACGAAGAAACCTTGGACTGCAGGTTTATTCTTCCTTGAAAGTAGAGTCACAGGTAGATAGGATTGTGAAGAAGGCATTTGGTATGCTTTCTTTATTGGTCAGAGTATTGAGTACAGGAGTTGGGAGGTCATGTTGCGGCTATACAGGACATTGGTTAGGCCACTTTTGGAATATTACATGCAATTCTGGTCTCCTTCCTATCGGAAGGATGTTGTGAAACTTGAAAGGGTTCAGAAAAGATTTACAAGGATGTTGCCAGGGTTGGAGGATTTGAGCTATAGGGAGTGGTTGAATAGGCTGAGGCTGTTTGCCCTGGAGCATTTTAAGCTTTGGGGCGACCTTATAGAGGTTTATAAAGTCATGAGAGGCATGGATAGGGTAAATAGACAAAGTCTTTTTCCTGGGATCGGGGAGTCAAGAACTAGAGGGCATAGGTTTAGGGTGAGAGGGGAAAGATATAAAAGAGACCTGCCCAGCAAACTTTTAATGCAGAGGGAATGTATGGAATGAGCTGCTAGAGGAGGTGGTGGACGCTGGTACAATTGCAACATTTAAAAGGCATCTGGATGGGTATATAAATAGGAAGGGTTTGGAGGGATATGGGTCGGGTGCTGGTAGGTGGGACTAGATTGTGTTGGGCTATTTGGTGGCATGGATGAGTTGGATCAAATAGTCTGTTTCCATGCTGTTCATTTCTATGACTCTATAACTCTGTTATGACACATGTTGGGAGGAGATTGGGCTTGAAATCAGGTTTTCAGGCTCTGAAGTAGGGATGCATTACATGACCAAACCCCTTAAATGTGAATTAGCTCATTGCTAACTGTATCTGCATATAAAAATGGTTTACAGAATGACTTTTCATGAATATTGTCGGCTGATTCAATTCTTCTCAGAACACTGATTTCTACAATTCCGAAAGTATATATCAATGATTTCCCCCCTTCCCCCACCACCACCTCTTTCCACTTCTAGAAATGCATAACTAACTCTGGAGAAATAGCTGTCCTAAGAATGCATTGAAGATCGTTCTTGAATTTTGACGCTTCTTATCTTAACTATTTATCAAATAACTATAGCATCTTCCACAATTCTCATTGGATTGATAGCCCTAATTCCTTGACAAATTGCCATCATTTAGTGATTTATGAGAGATGACAATAGTCATTGTGTACAATTCAATGTCTGTCCCCCACCTTAAGAAAGCAGATTATGCAGAATTCTCCTGGGAATTTCAATCACAAATGCTTTATTGCCAGTGGTAGGAGTGCAGCTACACTAATAACTAAGAAATGCAAGACGAATCATGGGAAGAAAGAACTATGGAGGGTAGCCAATGTTTAAGGATTGTCCCATCATTTTGCTCAGTGAGACAGTTGGTCACCAGGTGGCTGATCGCTTGGTGGGAAATGTTAGGTATCTGTTCATGTTACTTCAAGCATTTTAATGTTTTTGGGTTGCAGCCTTTGTTTGCTCAGCTGTGACTAGGACATTTAACAGTTATGTAAGCATGTCATACCATTATATTTCTTTGAATAGGTTTTCAATATTTGTGGTTATTTGGACAAGGTTGAGATGTTAAGATGAAAGTATTTTTTGTTGGGAATATGAATGCTTGCAATTTATTGAAAATTTTGAGAATAGTTTTTTTGTTTTTTATTTGAAAATGTTTAAAATTAAAATTTCAGAGACTGGTCAGGACAATTGAGCATAGAGGATTCATGGTGGAGTTTCGAAGAGGACTTAGCAGTGAGATTTTAGGAGAGATAATGAGGTTTGAGGTTTAGAGGACCTAACAACCACATTAAGAACTGGGCTGATGCCCAGTGGGCTGTCATGAGTCTACAAATCTGTCTATCTCAGCATTTGCTCATTCCTTTTGCCACCTGGGGCTTGTTTTGGCATGTGTTGGGCAATCCCAGCCCATGTCTCTCTCTCTCTATCTCCTCACTTTGAAAATATGAGAGCTGCTAGCACAGAAATCGGACCGTAGTAGTCAAAAAAAAGTAGCTGTTTCCAACTGTAAAAATGATAATCAGCAAAAATTATAAATTATGAATTCATTAACACCCAGTTATAGGCAGGAACCATGTGATGCACTGAACGGTGTTGCAGGAGATGTCAACTTGATAATAGTTTGAAATTGATCACTGGGATGTACTTGAATAATTACCACAAGCATCTTCAGACTGTGGTGCCTCCACAGGCAGTTTGCAATTGACCAATTGAGTGAACAGGCAAATACATGACTGATGAAGAATATTGTGGATAAACGTGACCTTTTCCATTTTAGTGGTAAAAGAAAAAAGTCAGATTATTATCTGAATACTGATAGTTTATGAAAAAGGGGGTGGGAGGTTGGGTGCAATGAGACCTGGGTGTCCTTGTATAACAGTTGCTGAAAGTATAAATGCAGATGCAGCAGGTCATGAAGAATGCAAATGGTCATGAGGATTAGGCAATTTTCCAGGCCATTCGTGAGACCATATCTATGGTATTGTGTACAATATTTGCCGCCTCATCAAAGAAAGGATGTTCTGGCTATGGAGGGTCTGCAACACCAGAGGTATACCAGATTGTTTCCTGTGCTAAGAGGACTGACACAGGAAGTGGATCAATTAGGATAATATTTGCTAAAGTTTAGAAGAATGAGGAGGACATCTCTGAGAAACATAGTGTTCAACCGAATTAGGCAGGTTAAACAAGGTGTAGATGTTCCTGATGACTAGGGAGTCTGAAACCAGCAGTCAGATTCTAAGAATATAGAGTAGGCTATTAAAAACTGAGACAGGATCAAATTTCTTCACCCAGAGAGGAGTGAGCTTGTGGAATTCTCTGCCAAAAAAAGGAAGTTGAGGCCAAAATATTGAATATTTTCACAAAAGAAATAAATATAGTTCTGAAGGCTGAAGGATCAAAGGATATGGGGGAAAATGCAGGAAGGTAATGCTGAGTTGGAAGATCAATTATGATCATGTTGAATGTTGGAACAGGCTTGAAGGGCCAAAAGGCATACTCCTCCTATGTTCAATGTATCTTTGTTTCTACTCAGTGAGCAATATAGCTTGACTGCCTCTCAACAGTGACATTGATGTAGACCGTGGAGGATGGACAGGTGAACTCCTGTGTCAGCAATAGCTTCTATAAAATTGGGAGAAGGTTTCCTATTCCACCCATCTCTAAAGAATTGAAAATTATGTAAAAAAAGATGTACTGTTGTTTTGTGGCTACCATCAGTCTCTTGAAGGATATTGATCAAACCACTATTGAACTGAAAGAGCTGAAGTCATCAAATAAGCATAGTGCCTGCTCAGTCACGTGTTTGAAGAAAGCTCCTGCAATACATTGTGGAACATTCTTTGCAAATTCAAATTAGGCCAACAATGCTGTCAACTGGGAACCAGTGAATTTGACAAACAAGCGCTACTATAACGGCAACTGCACCTGTAGGCCAGACTGAAAGCAGGCACTCACTGCTCGAAGGTAAAATCAAAAACGGGCAAAACTCACACTGGTTTCTCTCATAATTTCCACCTCCCCAAACTCATTCTCTTTTTCAAAATGAATACTAAAGTGGAACTTGCTAGAGGGCATTTTTATTATATCCTAATGAACACTCATCTGATTTTCAACTCCTCTCAAAATTTACATTGGAATCAATTCCACCTCTGTAATATTGCCAGCTCTTTCTACTTTGACCCATATTAGCTTAAAATCCACATTTCCATTAACTCCATTACCATTCATCTACAGGCTCTTGGTTTTCACGCTATGATGTTTTCTAAATGACCTATAATTACCAAAGCTTCACTATTTGCATTCTGATTGTATGACAACTCCTCTCACAACCCCAGTAACATTATAGAGTTCATATTTTTTAAATAATTTATAAACATCAGCTGAATCCCTCTCTAATGATGTAATACATTCCAAAATCCTTATTAGCAAATTATCCATCACATTACTATATCTTGCTTTTGCAGTTTTTTCCACTTCCATCACTAAGCTTGCACTCTCAGGTCTTTTAGAAAGTGAAAAGAGAAATGCTTTGCATTTTTATGGCTTTGTTCATGACCTGGCAAAACTGCAAACAGTTCACAGCCAATGAAGTATTCTGAGGTGCATTTGCTTTTAGTAACGTAGGAATAAGTGGCAACCAATTTGCACACAGCTGGTTCTGACAAACATTTCACCAATAATGATCAGATTATCAGTTTTAATGGTTGAGTAGAAAATATTGAATAGTGAGAACGTCACTGCAACTCTCCAAAGATGATACCACTATTTTTATGCTCACCTGAGAGGTCAAACATTGCCTCTGCATAATGGCTCGAATAAAAGTACTGTGGATACTGGAAACCTGAAACAAACATGAGATCTCTACAGGTTTGGCAGCATCTGTGAACGCTGAAACAGGGTTAATGTTTCAAGTCTGATATGACTTCTTCAAAAGTTCTGAAGCATCCTATTAGATTTTCTCTTTAAAGGTGCATCAAAGGTTGGAAGCTTGTTTTTGTCATGGATAATGGTTGAGCTTAGTGCAATTATTAAATGTTTAATTTGTATTGCTCTATTTCTAATGGTTGTTAGAGAGGCAAGGCATTCGATTCCAAAGCTATCTTGTGGGTGCTGTTCAAATGAGAAATAGATTAGCAGTGTTCTCTAAAGTAAAATGAAACACAGTTATTTGAAAAAAGGCAGTCCTAAAGTTTTGGAAGACCCAAATTGATCTGACTTTTGCATATTAGGAAGTCTATCTGAAACCTGTTCATCAAGATAATCTCGCTGCATAACCAATGTAGACAAGGAAAAAGGGAAATAAAAATAAATGTTGCACATATTCTGTAGCACAGCTGTTCAGAACTCTATTTTGGACAGAATTTACTCAACAATAATAGCAGCTGAAGGTGAAAATCAGCAGCAATTGTACCAAGGATGAGAAAGCCTTGCGAATCACTGAGATACTGTCTGATTTATGTCACGCGCACTTAACCTCGTGGTGAGTTTAGTGAAGTTGTTGTATTTGCACATTAATTGCCTGTTAGCTCACCACAGAAAATTAAGTCCAGCAGTTATCAGTTTAATTACCTTTTTAATGACATGTTAATTGTTAATGCTTGACCATCAATCTCTCTTGCCCAGAATGTGAACAATGGAGCAACATTCTTTAAGGTTATGAATTGTTGTTGGAGCTTGTATAAATGTCATATTGTAAGTTTTACACTTCTTTATTGTTGCTTCTTTCTCTCTTTTTACTCTCCTGTCTCAATGCAATCATTCTATCCCCCTCTCTATTTGTTCCTATATCCAAATTGGCATTGAATTCACTGATTCTGAGTCCCTCCTCCTCTTCAGAAATCACGCACCAGGTTATAGTCCAACAGGTTTATTTGAAATCGCAAGCTTCTGGAGCATAGCCCTTTTGTCAGGTGAAGTGACAGAGAAGGACACAATTTGTAGGCAGAGAGATCAAGGGCGGAGAGATCAAAAGATAATACAAATGTTGTGAGTGGGGTGTCGACAGGCTGAATAACAAATCTTTGTAGGTGATCAAAAGTGTCAGATTGTGTGAGTAAAGTGTCGACAGTTAAATAACAAGTGAAGGGATGCCCTCTGACCTGGTTAATTGAGGCAAAGAGATAATTACAAAAAATTAAATATAAGGTGGTGCTGGAGACATTCCAAATGTCTGGAATAATATGGTATCCATCCAAAAGAATCACTATAGTGTGGAAACAGGCTATTTGGCCCAACAAGTCAACATTGCTCCTCCGAAGAGTAACCCACCCAGACCCATCCCCTTACCCTATTACTCTACATTTATCCCTAACTAATGCACCTAACCTACACATCCCTGAACACTATGGGCAATTTAGCATGGCCAATTCACCTGACCTGCACATCTTCAGACTGTGGGAGGAAACTGGAGCACCTGGAGGAAACCCACGTAGACGCCGGGAGAATGTGTAAACTCCACATAGGTCGTTGCCTAAGGATGGAATTGAATTTGAGTCTCTGGCACTCTGAAGCAGCAGTGCGAGCCACTGTGCCACCACATGTTAGCTATAAGAGTCGCATGCCGAGGGTCTAATCGAAGTAATAAGTAATCCAAAACTGTGTAAACTAATTAAGGTCGAGAGATCATAACAAATTATCAAGGTGATAATGTCAAAACAGGAGAGTAAGGAAGATTTTACTAATACAGAACATTTTAGGGTCTACCTTAATTAGTTTGTATAGTCTTGGATGATTTATTAATTTGGTTAGACCCTTCGCATGTGACTCCTACACCTATCACATTATTAAGGTTGTCTCCAGTGCTATCTTTATATTTTTGGATTATCTCTC
Organism: Chiloscyllium plagiosum; assembly: GCF_004010195.1. NCBI lineage: Eukaryota > Metazoa > Chordata > Chondrichthyes > Orectolobiformes > Hemiscylliidae > Chiloscyllium > Chiloscyllium plagiosum. Next base: position 34,024,924 of record NC_057715.1, on the reverse strand, counting down.
TGCCTTATGTCATCAGATTATAGGTCACTCCTTTGCTTGTTATTCAGCTGTTGACACTTTACTCATACCATCAGACACTTTTGATCACCTGCAGAGATTTATTATTCGACACTCCGCTCTCACCATTTGTATGATCTTTTGTTCTCTCTGCCTATGAATTCTGTGTACTTCGCTCTCACTTCACCAGACAAAGGGGCTATTTTACAAAAGCTTGTGATTTCAAATGAACCTTTGGACTACAATCTGGTGTAGTGTGACTTTTTTCAAACCTGAAAACGTACAATCAAGTCTTTACAAAATCAAATCAAATCCTCTACTAGATAGGAAAAGAACAAATAAAATCAGACTGAAATCCATAAATGTCAAAAGTGTGATGCTAGAAAAGTACAGCAGGTCAGGCAGCATCTGAGGAGCAGGAGAATTAATGTTTCATGCATAAGCTCTTCATCAGGAATGTGGGCTTGCCCAAGGGGGCTGAGAGATAAATGGCACGGATGTGGGCCTGAGGGGAAGGAAGCTAGGTGGATGAAGATGGGGGCTGATGGTGATAGGGTGGAGCAGATAGGTGGGAAGAAAGAAAGGTAGGATAGTTCAAGAGGGTGATGCCAAGTTGGAGGGTTGGATCTGGGATAAGATTTGGGGGAGGGGAGATGAGGAAACTGGTGATTCTATGTGGTTGGAGAGTCCCAAGGCGGAAGATAAGGTGTTCTTCCTCCAGTCGTGGGTGGCTAGGAAATGGCAGTGGAGTGTCCTTGGCGGAATGGGAGGATGACCCGAGTGTATATGGAGTGATGATGGACCAAGGGGGACAGGATGGTGTCAAGGTATGAGGGGAATGGTTTAGTGGAGCAGGTTGATTGGGGCAGTCAGGTTTGTCAATATTGGGTAAGAGCGGTGTGGGGTTCCCAGACTATGAGGTTGGGAGTTGTGGATGGGAGGTCCCCTGAGGTGATGGGGTTGTGGATGGTCTGGGAGGTGACAATTTGGTGATGGAAGGTAAGGTCATGGTCGAGGGTCAGAAAGAGGAGGTGTCAGTGAATTGGCAAGGACTGCAATTTCTCCTCCCACATGGTCAATAATGCTCTACAGCACATCTCCTCACTTCCTGCACCTGTGCCCTTGAACCCCTATCCTTCCAACCGCAACAAAGATAGAACACCCCTGATCCTCACCTTCTACCCCACCAATCTCTGGATATAATGCATCATCCTCTTCCATTTCCACTATCTAGAGTGAGACCCTACCACCAAAGGTGGATTTCCCTCCCCACCCCTTTCAGCAGAAACCATTCCCTTAGCGATTCCTTTGTTAGATCCACGCCCCCCACCAACTCACCCTCCACTCCCGGCACTTTCCCTTACCATCACAAGAAGTGTCAACCCCCATCCCACCCCCACAACCTCCATCCAGGGCCCCAAAGGATCCTTCCATGTCTGGTAAAGATTTTCCTGCAATCCAAACACCTCATCTACTGTATCCGTTGCTCTCAATGTGGTCTCCTCTACATTGGGGAGACAGGGTGCCAACTTGCAGAACCTTTGAGAGAACATTTCCGGACACGCGCTGAACAACCCCACCGCCCTGTGGCCAACCACTTCAAATCCCACCCATCTCTGTCAAGGACATGCAAGTGCTCAGCCACGTCCACTAACAAATCCTAGCCACCCAACGTTAATAATAAGGTTACCAACGGTGGTAAAGAAAATTGTGTTACTGTTATTTAAATAATTGGCATTTGAATCCATTAGTACAATGCTCTTCAGCTAGCTTCCCAAATTAAGGCGGATCAAGGATAAGACTGCATGCATGCATACTATGAGCCAAGCAATACTAATTTGATTCTCAGTGTAATTCTTCACACATTCATGATTATCCAGCAAGGCTGACCTAACAAGTACATGCATTGAGTCTATTTCAACTCAACAAATTAAGTTCCAGCCAGTTTTTGAGCAATATTGAAGATTCTTTTGTTTCATTTTCCTCCTGGCTATCTAGGAAAATGTCTAGTTGTCTGGGATATTGAGAAGTTGTGTACGTGGCAAATGTTCCGATGCAAGTAAGCCTAAAATATTTGAGAACTAAAGGTAGAGACAACGGAAAAGTGTTACATTTAATAAAATTAAAGGTGGAATTTTGAATCTGTTCATATTTCCTCCTCCTTCTTAGGCTGACCCTCAGGATTGAGAATGATTTGCTTCCACACTGGAATCTGAGATTGTTTGGTAAGTCCAATGCCTATGCTGAAGACTCTGCCACATGCAAAGCAGTTTCTGTTTGAAGAGCTGTGTAGATGAATTATTTAAAGGTTAATTTGCTCTTTCTGATGCCTCTGTTTAGTCTTCACTTACTGCCAACAAGAGTACACAGTCTCTTCTTCAAATTAACCTTTTTTCCCCTCATTTTAGTCTGTCAAAGTTAGGGGATACCGTACAGTGGAAGGGATGTTTGATATTTAATACTGCCTTGTATGCATCTCTAAGTATCTTCACTGTCATCCTGGGAGTCTTCTGCCACAGTGAAATTGTTAGTAGAGCAGTTGCTTTTGGAGTCAGCTGTCATAAATATGACTGGTATGCATCTTGCCAAACTGGTTTTGAGTAATTCATGTTTCTGCAGGGAATATTGATTATGCTCATTGCTATATAACGGCATCAAAATTATGGTACTCTACAATACAGCTTCATAATATATCTGACAAGCTTGATATATAGTCATAGAGATGTACAGCATAGAAACAGACCCTTTGGTCCAACCCGTCCATGCTGACCAGATATCCCAACTCAATCTAGTCCCACCTGCCAGCACCCGGCCCATATCCCTCCAAACCCTTCCTATTCATATACCCATCCAAATGCCTCTTAAATGTTGCAATTGTACCAGCCTCCACCACATCCTCTGGCAGCTCATTCCATACACGTACCACCCCCTGCCCCTTAGGTCTCTTTTATATCTTTTCCCTCTCACCCTAAACCTATGCCTTCTAGTTCTGGACTCCCCAACCCCAGGGAAAAGACTTTGCCTATTTACCCTATCAAGCCTCTCATAATTTTGTAAGCCTCTAATAGGGTCACCCCTCAGCCTCCGATGCTCTAGGGAAAACAGCCCCAGCCTCTTCAGCCTCTCCCTGTAGCTCAGATCCTCCAACACTGGCAACATCTTTGTAAATCTTTTCTGAACCCATTTCAATCTTTTTCTGAACCATTTCAAGTTTCAAAACATCTTTCCGATAGGAAGGAGACCAGAATTGCACGCAATATTCCAACAGTAGCCTAACCAATGCCCTGTACAGCCGCAACATGACCTCCCAACTCCTAATTTTGGTATCATCTGCAACTTACTAATTGTACCTCTTATGCTCGCATCCAAATCATTTATATAAATGACAAAAAGTAAAGGGCCCAGCACCGATCCTTGTGGCACTCCACTGGTCACAGGCCTCCAGTCTGAAAAACAACCCTCCACCACCACCCTCTATCTTCTACCTTTCAGCCAGTTCTATATCCAAATGGTTAGTTGTCCCTGTATTCCATGAGATCTAACCTTGCTAATTAGTCTCCCATGATGGTTTGCAAACTGTCATCACTTTAATATTGAGCTTTTAAATCTAAGATGAAACACTTATAAATAATAAAAAAGATGCAGAAATAATAAATGTAAATTTTTCTGATGTTTCTGATCATTTCTGTAACTGAAGCCAGTCTAATTAATAGAGCGCACAGTAATTTAAGAGAGAACTTTCAGCTTAAGCTGTGAAAACATTTTTCCTCACTTCATCTTGCTTAACTTCAGATATGTTAGAATCCACTCGACTATGAATTAGTGTCTAAACAGATACATTTATTTCCGAATAAATCAATGAACAATAAGAATGACACCTATTGATTTACTACTTTGAGAACCTTAACTTTGCAGAAATGTGCGCTGTATTGAGAAATTATGGAACTAATGCTTACTGCACTCAATAATTCTATGCTTGGTGACTGGATTTGACTTTTCCAGCTAGAATTTGGCTTAATGTCTGGATCAGGTTTCATCTATCCTGTACCCCAAAGTTTGCTGAGATTTTATTCTGCATTATTTCAGGTCAAAGCTCTTGGATACAAACATGGCTGGTTGATTATTTGGTTGACTGCAGGATGGCTGAGATGGGAGGATCTGACTACCCATTTGTGTACCAGTGTTACCTAAGCTTGTGTGGCAAGACAGCAATCTGTTTGATGCCTATATGCCTCCAGGGTCTCATATTCCTAATCAAGCAACAAATGGTCAGAACTTTCTTATCCCTCTCTAGATAGAAGCAGTGCACTGCAATTGGAGTGCCAAAATCTCTTGTCATTGATGAGTTAGATGGCTTAGATGTATTGCTATCCCCCATCAAATATCTGATGATTAGTTTTCACAGAAGAGTGAACAAACATAAATTTTCTGGCTGCATATTTGGCCTTGGAGAAAGACAGTCACATTGTTTTAATGAGATTTAAATATTCTAGAAACAAACAAGAAACAAGATTACAAAGTTAACAATCGTCCCTTAATCTGTAGCTACCAGTCATTGTCTTAACCTCCAGTGACAGACCAGCCATGGAGATGCCAGTGATGGTTGCAGCAGCATATTTTCTATGTACCTGTGTGACATAAGCATTCAAACTGAAATGTAAGTTGGGAAGCCAAGCCACTACAAACATTGTACCATAGAATACTCTGGGCTGCACTTTGAGTGGACATCAATCAATACCTACTTCCCAAGGAAAGGCTGTAAAGTCATTAGTATATCAGTTTTGAATATCTAGTTGAATCCCACTATGACAGATGGTGAAATTTGAGCTCAATAAAAAAACCCGAAATTGAAAGCTAGCCTAATAATTACAATGAACCAATTGTTGTAAATATAGGCTCATTAATGTCCTTTTAAGGAGGAGTTACGTCTTCTGTTAAATAATATTCAAGATGCTATTATCTCACAGCTGGTAATCTTCTTTTGATCCAGGCCATAAAATGTATCTATTTGCCAACAAGTGCTGAAATGGATTTTTCAGTCCAGATCTATTGTTCTAGTAGATTAATAATTTAGGTTTTATTTCAAACCATGTATGCTATCTCCTTCACGATTCAGGAAAGTTACTTGTGACTCCTTGATGGTACTATCATCGTGGACTCAATAAGAATATGGAATTAGTTATGTGTGCTATGATGCCAACCAGCCTCCAGTTTGTAGTTGACATATTTGGCTGCTGATACACTCATTGTTTGACTGTATCTAAGAATCTGCTTGTTTTGCAATGGTTAAGGAGAATCGCCAATGAACCCTAACAAGATGAGCTATTAGTCATAACAAAGATAAATTTTACAGAATGATAGCATTCTGGTAAAAGTTACATGTGTAAGTTAGCCATTTTTGCCAAGACCAAGGAGACATAGGATAAAATTCTTCACCATGTAAGTTCCTATACTGTTCTATTTTTTCCTCATCCAAATCCATAAGGCATCATCAGATTAAGTGGAACTCAACGCAATCTCCCATCATTGATCTTTTTGGAATCATTACCACAAACAAGGGAGAGAAACATTAAAAGAAGAGTTGACCTTTCAGCCCATGGAACCTGTCCCACCATTCAATATATTCATGACTGATCAAAAACTTTTATTCACACTATCCCAGTATCCCAATAATCATGAATCTGTTAATCTCCATCTTCACCATATTCAAAGGTTGAACACCCACAGTGCTCTGTGATAGAGGATTTCAAAGGTTCATAACCCTTTGAGTAAAAAAGAAAAGTTCCTCATCTCAAATCTAAGTCATATCCCCCTTAGTTTTAAATTGCAGCCTCGGATCTAGGCTGTCCAACCGAGGAAACAGCTTACTTGTATTCCACTGATTATCCTTTTTCAGTATTTTAGAGAGTTCAACTGTCGCTCATTCATCAAAACCCTCAAGTTTGCCCAATCTCTCTCTCTCTAGATAATTCTTCATCCCAGGAAAAAGTCTAGTGAACCTTTGTTGCACTCCTCCTCAGACAGTGATATCTTTGCAGCAATGAGGAATCCTATACTGCCCACAATACTAACTGAGCTCCTGCACAATTGAAGTAAGATGTCAATTGTGTACACTCATCCTCTTGTAGTAAAGGCTAACATTTCTTTCGCCACATTAATAGTTAGCTATATCTGCATATTAGCCTTCGAAGATACCTAGGTCCCTTTGTGCATTTACATTTTCCAATCACTTAAGATCTAAGTAATACTCTGCACATCTCTTTCTCCTACCAAAGTGGATAACTTGGCTTTTTTTTTCCCCACATTGAGTTCCATCATCCGTGTTCATTCTCTGAGTCTGTTCAAATACTCCTGAACCCACTTTACATCTTTGTCACCACATACACTCCCACTCAATTTTATATCATCTGTAAGTTTGGAAATGTCAACTCCAATATAATGTATTTTGCAAACAGCTGGGGCCTTAGTACTAACTCTTGTAATACCTCACTAGTCTCAGCGTGTCAATGCCAAAGGACCCATTTATTCCGACTCTTTGTTTTATATATAATGACCAATCCTTAATCCATGCTCATGAGTTTTAGGTTTTCTAACCAGCTTCCGATGGGGACTTTATCACAATTCTTCTGAAAATCTAAGTATGCTCTGTCTATTGACTCTCCTAAAATCAATTTTGACAGTAGCATCTTCCAAAAAAACTCCCAATACGTCAAACACTATGTTCCATTCATAAACCTCTGCTATGTCATATCAGATCTTTATTATTTAGTTATCTATTTATTCTATATTTTACAAATGATTTGAGCTATTGGTGTAATGCTAACAGGCCAATAGTCCCTGTTTTCTCTCTTGCACCCTTCTTAAAATATTGGGGTGTCATTTATATATATCTTCCAATTCATAGGAATCATTTTAGAATCTATAGAATTTTGGAAAACAATTACTAATGCATTACCTATCTCTATATCCACCTTCTTAAACACTCTGGGATATAGAACTCCAGGTTTTGGGGTTATATTGATTTTTCAGTCCCAGTAATTATTTCTTCTTTCTCATACTGTCTCGTCAGTCGGATCTTTAATTCTGCGAGATTTATCATCGTCAGTGGAAACAGCCAGGATCTTTATTGAGTGGTAATGCAGGCTCAAATGGCTGAATGGCCTATTCCTGTTCCTATTTCTTATGGTCTGCTGGTCTTAGACTAATTATCTAGCTTCTCTGCCATTTCTTTATTCCCTATTATAAGTTATCATTATTCTGCATGGAATATTTAAGCAGACGTTTCTGGTTTACACAAGATAGAAACTTATACAGTCCACTTTTGAGCTTTTTTTGCTATATAGCATTCATGCTCTCTGTCCCCCTTTATCAGTTCCTTGTTCCTCCTTCTATTGTATTCTGTAAAATCACTTTGTGCTCAGAACCACTGCTATTTCTCACTACTTCATAAGTCTTTCCTCATACAAATCTAAACTTTTTTGTTAGTTACAGTTGACTGCATTTTGGAGTTTTTACAAATTTGAGGAATGAATAGTTGCTGTACAAAGTTAAAAATCATGTAACACCGGGTTATAGTCCAATAGGTTTATTCGGAAGCCTGAATTTTCGAAGCACTGCTCCTTCATCAGGTGCTTACAGAGTCATAGAGATGTACAGCATGGAAACAGACCCTTCGGTTCAACCTGTCCATGTCAACCAGATATCCCAACCCAATCTAGTCCCACCTGCCAGCAACCGGCCCATATCCCTCCAAATCCTTCCTATTCGTATACCCATCCAGATGCCTCTTAAATATTGCAATTTTACCAGCCTTCACCACTTCCTCTGGCAGCTCATTCCATATACGTACCACCCTCTGTGTGAAAAAGTTGCCCTTTAGGTCTCTTTTATATCTTTCCCCTGTCACCCTAAACGTATGCCCTCTAGCACTGGAATCCCCGAAAAGACTTGGCCTATTTATCCTATCCATGCCCCTCATAATTTTGTAAACCTCTATTAGATCACCCCTCAGCCTCCAACATTCCAGGGAAAACAGCCTCAGCCTGTTCAGCCTCTCCCTATAGCTGAAATCCTCCAACCCTGGCAAAATCCTTGTAAATCTTTTCTGAATCCTTTCAATTTCACAACATCTTTCTGATAGGAAGGAGACCAGAATTGCATGCAATATTCCAACAGTGGCCTAA
>NC_057715.1:33981077-34016390 GCF_004010195.1 Chiloscyllium plagiosum | reverse complement strand
CATCTACTGCTCTGCCCTCATCAATCTTCCTTGTTACTTCTTCAAAAAACTCAATCAAGTTTGTGAGACATGATTTCCCATGCACAAACCCATGTTGACTATCCCGAATCAGTCCTTGCCTTTCCAAATACATATACATCCTGTCCCTCAGGATTGCCACCACTGAGGTCAGGCTCACCGGTCTATAGTTCCCTGGCTTGTCTTTACCACCCTTCTTAAACAGTGGCACCACGTTTGCCAACCTCCAGCCTTGTGGCATCTCACCTGTGACTATCGATGATACAAATATCTCAGCAAGAGGCCCAGCAATCACTTCTCTAGCTTCCCACAGAGTTCTCGGGTTGTGGAGGATAAGATCGTAAAACATCTGTCGGACACCAGCTAAAGTTGCCTTATGTCTTTCTAATTTCCCTTATTTAAATTTAACAGTCTTTCCTCAATTTTAATCATAATTCTAAATTTTATCATACCCAGCCAGTTATCTGTGAAGATTCATTTACAATAGGTTATTACGTAGCCCATTTTCATTATATAATAATGGAACTAAAATCACCTGCCTCCTAACTGGCTCCTCAACACACTGGTCAAGAAAACCAGCCATAACACACTCTCAGGACTCATTCTCCCAGCTTTAACAATCAATTGGCTTACTCAGTCTATATGCAGACTCAAGTCACCCATGATAACTGTGTTGCCCATGCTATCTACTTCTCTCGCCTCTTTTTTAAATATCATGCCTCACTCTATGACTACTATTTAGTGCCCTGTAATTAAGTCCAAACAATGTCTCTATGCCCCATGTTGTTTCTTAGCTCCACGCGAACTGATTTCATACTGTTTTCCTGATCTGCGATTCTTCTTTACTAATTTACTGATCTCATCCCTCATTACTAGCACAAATCCTCCCCCTCTTGTTTTTTGCCTGTTCTTCTTAAAGGTGGAATATTCTTGTATATTCACTTCCTAATCTTGGTTACCATGCAGCCATGCTTCTTGTAATAATAACTAGATCATATCCGTATGTCTCATATTTGTGCCTTTATATCATCTAACTTGTTGCAAGGCTGTTTGCATTGAGGTACACTGCCCTTAACTTTGTCTTTTTGATATTATTCCATATTTGAGAAATACTTATTGCTCCTGTCTTCTCCTCTCCCAAGCATTTTTTGATTCCCTGTTACTAACTGTTACCTTTCAATTTGAGTTATCCCTCATGTTCCCATTCCCCCTACAAGCTTGCTTAAATCCACCCCAACAGTGCAATCAAATCTCTCTTTGAGGATATCAGCCCCAGTCCTGTTAAGTTGTTAGCTATCTAGCTTCTAAAAGTTCTCCCTGCCCCAGAACATACCCAATTCCTCAGAAATTTGATGTATACCCTCCTTCATCAGTTCTCCAGCTGTTTTCAATCAATCAGTCCTTATGTTCTTATGCTCATTACCACATGGCACTGGGAATAATCGTGAGATTGCTGCACTTGAGATCCTTTCTTTTTAATTTCCTTGAAATCTGTATTCAGGATCTTGTCCTCTGCCTACTTCTAGCTGATCTCCCTGCCTCGATGGATGTTCTGCAGCCAGTCTGTGACACTCTTGACCTTAGCACCAGGCAATACACTATCCTGGAGAGACAAGTTATGCCACAGAAATGGCTGCCTGATCTCTGGGATCTCCTATCATTATTGCCCTTCCATTTTTCTTCCACCTCAACTATACTCTTCCTCTTCAAACAAAACTGATTTACCCATAATTCCATAGCTTTGACTCTGGCTACACTCCTGTAACTATCACCCTCCGCAGTTTCCAAAATGGAATGCTGATCAGCAAGCACAATACACTCAGTCAACCCCTGCACTACCTGCCTGGTTTTCTTGGATTTTCTAGTAGTTACTTTGTCCTGTATGCTTCTAATTTGGGATGTGACCACTTCCCTATTTGTATTGTCTGTGTAGTCTTCTGACTTGCGAATGCACCGCGCTGACTCCAGCCACTGCTCAAGTTTTGCAATCCAGAACTGGAGCTTCACAACCAATAGCACTTTCTGCAGATGTGTTGGCTGGACACATGTTATGTCCTGCAGGATGTACCATTTGGTACCTCTGAACTGTCATCTTGTAACTCTTAAAAACTATATTTTACCCTTAGAACAAGTATAGACTTACTATCAAAACTCAATGTTTTGATTAGATTCCCTACAGTGTGGAAGCAGGCCCTTCGGCCCAACCAGTCCACACCAACCCTCCGAAGAGTAACCTACCTAGACCCATTTCCCTCTGACTAATGCACATAACAGTATGGGCAGTTTAGCATGGCCAGTTCACCTGGCCTGCACATCTTTGGACAGTGGGAGGAAACTGGAGCGCCTGGAGGAAGTCCACACAGACACAGGGAGAATGTGCAAACTCCACACAGACAGTCACCCAAGGCTGGAATCGAACCTGGGACCCTGGTGCTGTGAGGCAGCAGTGCTAACCACCGAGCCACTGTGCCACCCTTTTTTCTCATGAAAAAAAAGGTCTATAGACTTGATCACAGGCTACGTATCCAACTTTCACATTAAAGATTGGAAACACTAGCCAAACCTACTCACCAATCAACTGCTTTTCCTGAACTTGTGACATTATACTGCCTTTGGTCTCATGACAGAAAGTCTTCTTTCTCTATGCTTATTGTCTCTCCAATTCACCTCTCAGTCTGGAGAGTTTATTTCTTGGAGTAAATCTTACTTAAATCAATTCTTGTCCTCTCTGCCTCAAATTCTTGTGTTACCCCAACTTTCTAGTTACTCTCAATCTCTGGCTCACCCTGACAAAGTTTCCCTCATTTTGACCATACAGTTTACTCCCATTTGGACCTAGGCTGAGATTCAAACTATGGGGATGATACATTGTCATTCAGATAAGATGTTAAACTGAATTACTGTTCATCCTTAGATAGACATAAATGATCACATTATGCAACTTCAACAAATCAGCAGGCTAATACTTGTCCTGGAACCAACAGACACAAAAAAATTAGCAACATTTCTTCACAGTCACATTTGGAACAATCTCTCTTTTTCTCCTGCCTAAAAACTGAATACACATAAATATGCTTAAATCCATCCCCATTCACAAATCTGCAGAATTGTTGCTGGTCTTTACATTATTTCTTTAAATCTAAAAACCTTCATGTTCAGTCCTTAGAACCTGTGTTCATTTTCCTTCACTTTCTCATGACCAGTTGAAATAACCAGGGTTATTTCTAATTCTCTATGCCCTTCTCAGTCCTTTTAGGTATTGTTGACTCCTACTGTTTATCACTGCTCAATTTGTTCAAAGTTAGATAAAGGAAAATGTGTGAAGTATTCTATTCCTTATGCTGTCACGACTGTTATATTCTTGGGTTTTGTGCAAAAACATTTTTCTCAGGTTCAGTGAACGTGATTTTCACAATTCACAGAATGGGGAGATAACCGTGGAAAGATGATCTGCTATACAATCTGCCTAATCTTCCTTTAATATGACCAAGCTATTCTTGTAATTCTCACATTACTGTCTTTGCCTCAGACAACTCCCTCACTCTGACCCTCTTTCCATTAGTAAAGATTTAATCTATTCCAGTCTAACATTAGGATTTTCAGACGAAGTTGAAGCATCTGTCCTTTCATCAGCCTGTTATATTCCATACTGTCATTTGTCTTATCAATTCCAGAAGTCTAGAGAATGAACATTTCATTAGACTGTTAAAAATCACACAACACCAGGTTATAGTCTAACAGGTTTAATTGGAAGCACCAGCTTTCGGAACACCGCTCCTTGAGGTGATGAAGGACCACCTGATGAAGGGGCGGCGCCCTGAAAGCTAGTACTTCCAATTAAACCTGTTAGACTATAACCTGATGTTGTGAGATTTTTAACTCTATACAGCCCAGTCCAACACCAGCATCTCCAACTCATTAAACTATGGCTCAGATTACAACCGAGAAACAGATATACTGACCGCAAATAAACAGAAATGATGACAGACTTTAAATTTGCAATAGTTACAAGTTTAACTGTTCCTTCTTGAAAGCAATAAATAATGGTCCTTCCTGCTGTGCTAAATTGACTTAGATGTTAAATCTTTGTGATGGTTTATTGTTAACCATCTGTTGTGTTACTTTGGCCTATTTGTATCTTGAGAGACATTACTTAATTTGATGCAAGATAGATAAGAAATATTTAGTTAAAATGGCTTTGACTGGTAAAAAATATTAATACTTGAACTGAATGTAAATGAATTACCAATTAAACATGTATGAAAGGGAAAAAAAGCCTTTGAATTGAACAGCGTCTGCCTTTGATAGCTGATGAGAGGGACAGTGAGGTGACACTTGTCTCAGACAACAGTGTACCATGTACAATGTTATCCAGTTTTATTTTCCATTAAAATCAACACCTTGTTTGTTATCAGTGGAAAATAATTTTACCCTCTCCAGCTGCTTTCTGAGGCTGCTGTTTTAAAGCAAAATGACAATGCCTGTTATGGAATGTCATAACTAAAAGGGAAATACATTGAACAAAAAATGTGTTAATCAGAGATGTGTTGATTTAAGTAGCAAACGTCCATTAGCAAATAAAAACAATAACAGTCCTGTCTTACTGTACTAAGGTTGATGAATAAAGTCTCTTTATGGGGTGCTAGATATATTTATGTACAGTTGTAAAGGATTTTGCTGCTGTGAGCAAATAACTGATCCAGTGCATTGACTTCATTCGTGTAAAATTTCTAGGAAAGGTGCCAATTCTAGAATTGAAACACATTGGACTAAGTATTGCATCTTTCCTTTGAGAAGTTGTCTTTCTAACACCTTTCCTGGGGACACCCGCAGAATGAAGTTGGCATAATCCTGCCTAGTGGCAGCTGGCAATCTTTTTGGAAAGAAGATTGAAAATAAATCACTCTGTGGATACGAACAAAATGTTTTTTTTCTCACCTTCCCTTAGCAGTGACTTATTTTCTTAATTTCTAATAACTTTTTCAGGCGAGTGACTGTCTTAAGGGTTATATTATGCTGGCCAGCACCTAATGACATTTGAAAATGACTAAATATATGTAGATGTGTTATAGACTTTGATTCATTTAAATAATCAAATTCTATATGAGGCAGCCTAAGTCTGCCTGTAAAACAGTGCTGAGCAGCTCAGTGCATACATATTTAAAACAGTTTTGTGTTACAATACTAAACTTTGCACATGGGATTTTAAAAGGCAATATCTTTACAACATAATGCAGACATCTAAACTCACACAAAGTACCCACTGTCAACATTTTGTAGAAAATAATCAATAAATGTGAATAATCATAAGGCACTAATATTGTTAAAGAGAGAAGGTGATTATAAACAAAGAATTATTTGTGTGATTGTCTGAATAGAGAAGTTAAATGATTACCTCTCAAGTGATGCTAAGTGAGAACTCCATGTTGCATGTTACATCTTTTTCAGCTTTGCTCAATTCCCACAACTCAGCAATGATGGCAGAGGATGCTATAGCCATCTTCCATATTCATTTAAAAGGAAAAGCAGCAGCCAGTATTACCAGACCTTGATCTGGGACAAGCAAAAGTGTGTCAGTGTGGATGAGATTTGAATCTTGCTCGATTGGCATTGTACCACAAAATGGAATAACTACTTGAAATGATCATTCGTGGGACAATGCCTGATTTTACCCACACAAGCACAATCAATGGTGGGATGTTAATCTTGGAGAAAATTGAACTGAAAACAGTGATTTTTTTTAAGACAGTAAAAGTAATTCAGCTCTCCTTGTTGGCATTGATTGTGATAAAGTGATGGAATTATGCCTCACCCTCCGCTACCTCCAAGTGAGCAAAAGGGTGGGGGAGAAAAGATGCATCAAAGTCCCTGTTGTATGGTATGGTATATTTTATTGGGTGTCTGTTTTTGAAAAATACATTTTGTATCAATGTTTCAGATGTTATATAAGTGATAGACGTTGTAATCTATTTTTCACAATGAAGGATTACCAATGGCAACAGAACTGTTTTGGGATTTCATTGAGTGATGCCCAAAATAATAAACAATAGATTAAAGGCACAGTTTCAGGATGTTGTCCAAAGGACCATTCTCCATCTGTAATCTTCAATACTTTGCTTCACCAGACTTCTTACCTGAAGATACAAGGATGGCTACATTGCTGTGACTTGCTAAACTGTCTTAACTGTGAATACTTTGCAGCTAATTGATAGGATTGAGAATGGGATATCTGCCTAATTTTACTTGAAACACGAAGGCCAGTTGTTATATTCCATTAGGTAGTTGAGAACAGAATGATGCAATTTTGAACATTACTGACCAGTTAAAGTTGGTGAGTGTAAATCTGGGTGGTGTAGCACCCATGTGTCGGTGACAGTATATGCAAAACTGGTGTCTGACATCTGTGTCCACATGCCAGGCAGACAGTGCATGAGATAGCATATTGGTTATGAGGTTTATATGTATGCAGTTAACCACTTTCAGCAAGCAGTTGATGTTGCAAATTTGACTTGATGCCCATGGTGCCATTTGTGCTCCAGTGAGCACCCTATTTTAACCTTGTACAGTTGAATACTATGTTAAAATGCAAAGAAGGACTGCTCCATAAATGCTACTTAAAGGGATCATAAATTTATTTATGGGATCATTTCTTTTGGCTGCTGATGCGTTTTATGAGATTTCCTATAATTGGCTAAGTTGTGATTAGCCTACAGGCAATGCTCTGGCTGGTAATGTTGTCGTGTAAATATCGTGTGCTCCAGACATTGGTGACCTGTTTGGGGTTCCTTTTGAATTTGAACATGACTGTGAAAATGTATAGCGGTCATGCAGATCAAGACAAGCTCTGAGAAGGAAGAAGAGAGGGAGAAACATGCTGAGAAGGTGACTACAGCTCTGGGAGAATTCAGGGAGCAATTGGTTTCCTTCAACATCTGAGGCAACAAATACTTGAGACATTTTTGCTTCATGAAATAAAACAGACTATCAATGCTGCAGCAAGACTAAAACTTGAAAGCAGAGCAGGAACAGCACTGCTGGTTGTCAAGGTGATTGTGATTTTAATTTCTTATTATGTTGCACTTTGCAGCTGTGCTAGAGATATAAGCAACAACTGTGTGTGCAGGGTGTACCACTATAGTGGGAGGCCACTGTCTCAATTTATCCTCCACCATTTCCGCCACCTTCAGTTAGACCCCACCACCAAAGATGTATATTCCCTTGCCACCCTTATCTGCATTCTGCAGAGACCATTCCCTCCATGACTCCCGTGTTAGGTCCACGCCCCAAACCAACCCATCCTCCCATCTGGCACCTTCCCTTGCCGCCGCGCAAGGTGTAAAACTTGCACTCACACCTTACACTCCACTCGCCCTTCCACCCCCATTCCCGTCCCCACTTTTGTCAAAGTCCCCAAAGGATGTTTTCACATCAGGCAGAGATTTTCTTGCACATCCACCAACCTCTTCTACTGCATCTATTGCTGTTGATATGGTCTCTTCTACATTGGGGAGACAAGATGCCAGCTCATGGAATGGTTCAGGGAACATCTCTGCAGAACAGACACCAAACAACCCCACTGCTCTGTGGCCTGACAACTTCAACTCCCTTACCACTCCCCCAAGTGCATGCAAGTCCTGGGCTACCTCCACCACCAAATCAAAGCCACCTGCCAAGTGGAGGAAGAATGCCTCATCTTCTGCCTTAGGATCCTTCAACCACACAGCATCAACTTTGACTTTAATAGTTTCCAAATCCACCCCCTGTTCCCCCAACTCATCCCAGATCCAACTCGGCACCACCCTCTTGACTGTCTATCTTCCTTCCCAGCTGTCTGCTCCACCCTCCCCACCCACCTATCACAACTCCCTCTCACCTGCAACCACCCTATGTCTTTCCCACCTACCTTCTCCCCCATCCCTATCCCCTATTTATCTCTAGTCCCCCTTATCCCTCACATATTCCTGGTAAAGGGCTTATCCTGGAAACGTTGACTCTCCTGCTCCTTGGATGCTGCCTGATCTGCTGTGCTCTTTGAGCACCACACATTTTGACTCTCGAGCACGGCTCCAGGACTTCTGCAAGGTATCTGGAAGATGTTCCAGTCCTCACAGAGTCCTGCTCAAGGAACAGCAATGAACAAGGTGATACCCCAGGCGATCCTGGCTCTGCTGCTGTCCGACATCACCAAGATTGCAGATTCCTGGCCTACCACCACCAAGAGTCCTGATGCAGACCACTGACGTTGTGGCCACTGTCCTGCTGACATTACTCTGGCTTCAAAAAAAGAACAAAAGACTATAAAAATATTAGCAGAAAACGATACTGCCAGCCTGAAGCGGGTGGGCTGTGATGAGCCCAAACACTCTCTATCGTGCTATCAAAACCATCTTGACGGTGACCACAACCTCGTCAATACTGTTTCCCAAACAACCGTGGGCGGCACGGTGGCAGAGTGGTTAGCACTGCTGCCTCACAGCGCCAGAGACCCAGGTTCAATTCCCGCCTCAGGCGACTCTCTGTGTGGAGTTTGCACATTCTCCCCGTGTCTGCGTGGGTTTCCTCCGGGCGCTCCGGTTTCCTCCCACAGGCCAGGTGAATTGGCCATGCTAAATTGCCCGTAGTGTTAGGTAAGGGGTAGATGTAGGGGTATGGGTAGGTTGCGCTTCGGCGGGGCGGTGTGGACTTGTTGGGCCGAAGGGTCTGTTTCCACGCTGTAAGTAATCTAATCTAAAAAAAAACATCACTGACCCATCCACCAAGGCCAAAACATGCAGATACATTTGTCTTTTTCTAGTTGCTTGCTATTGTGCTCCAGCTTCCCCTGCAAAAGAGGGGAAGATGTGTCTGTGAATGTCTTATGATATACTTGAGTGCTGCGAAATTTATGGTTGAATACCAGTCACTCAACAATAATTGAGAGTTGTGAAAGTAAAGCTTTGCAATAATGTAAGCCTGAGAGCACGATGTAAGGGTGAATGCTGCAATAATTACAATGTCCAACCTATCCTTTGCCACTGTAATATATGTCTATCTATGTGTGAACTTCACGTATGTGTGTGCATGTTAGTGTGTATTATATTAGTTTACTTATATTGGTTTAAACATAATAAGGCTAATTACTTCTTCTAACTCCTGTCAATTAGTTATTTCATGATCACAACACATAACTGAGTAATCACTGAATTGTAAATAGTTTCATTTTCTGAAAAGAAACATTTTGGTTTAACAAAGAGTGCAAAAGAGGAGAGTCTTTATCTCTTTCTCACATGGTTATGACAACCCTCCCTTCTGTTTTATAACAGATGGAAACACATTAAATCTGTATTGAACATGCATTGCCCAGTTGACAGGGCTACTAGTATGTTCATTTTTTTCCATTCGTCTGGACTGAATATATCAAAAGTACTTTTAGGGTTTATTGGTCCTGTCAGTCTTTATTCCAAAATTGTAGTGGCTTGATTAATGTGCAAGGACCCAGTTTGCCAGTTACTGAACCTTTCTGCTTGCCTTAAGCTAGCTTGTGTGCCTGAGGGCAACAAAGGAACCAAGCTAATTAAGTAAATATTTTACTTTGGCAAACTACATGCCTCACACTAAAGTCCTTCTGAAGTATGTATCTGTCAGCATTTCTAACCAGGGCAAAGTTAAATCTAATGGACACTGCAAAAAATTTATTTTTAAAAAATACAATATTATAGTTAAGATTGAAATATCAACTAGGCAGTATGTTGATGGTGAAGTTGGACAAACCTAGTAGAATTTTTAAATTCCATTTTAGCCCAGCCTTTATTGAAAATGAGATGGTTGAACGTTAAAGGGCAGATAGACTCCACCATTTTAACTTTAGATTTGGGACTCTAGGTCACAGCCTTGGGTCAGTGTGGGAGTATTATTGATTTGCGAGAACCAGGGTCACATGAAGCATTAGAAAGATTTTGCCCATAGTAGTAGAACCACCAGCAGATGTCTCTAATTTTAATTTCCTCTGGTTTCATTACAGGCCAAAATCAGATGGAAGAAATTGTTTAAACGCTCATCATTCCCTTATTGGTACCTGACTGTGAGCTCCTCGAGCTAGCCCTCTGAGCAGTTACCTGCATCTGAAAACTATTACCTCAGCTGTTAAGCATTTTGCCCCAATGATTATTTGGTGAATTGGAGTAGCTTTGTTTGGCATTGTCAATAATTTTTTAAAATCTGTTTGTCGTGATTATGTTCGACAGATGTCAGACTCATTAGCACTTTGGAGCCATGGCAACAACAGCATTTGCCAAATTGGATACATATACCAAATCGTATTGTTAAGAGCATCCATGGCACTCAAAACAATACAATGCCAAAATTATTTTCTTTAAGGAGGAAAGCCTGCTGTTTTTATTCTTTGAAGTTTTGTCTGCGTCTTGTAACAAGCAAACCTCCTTTCAGAAATGCCTTCACCCCGAGAGAGCTTAGAATGAAAATCTTTCTCCCACATTGAGAGATTTACACTGGTTGGAGAATCCGATAAACAGGTGACACCATTTCAGGATAAGAGGCTGGCCATTTAGAATGTTGACAAGGAGAAATAACTTCGCTGAGTTTCCAGATTGAGACATACAAGTCTGACTCCACTTTTATATTCCAAAGTGGATGACTGGTACATTCATTTCCAAATATTGCTGTCGTCAAAAATTGTGCTTTTTTCACCTCTGTTAAGCTCATTTATTTAGTACCCTCGAGGATTGTGGAAGCTCCAATATTGAATCGGCTGATTTTTTTAGTTCCGCGGGCAACCAAAGAATATAGTGAGTGGCAGGAAAAGTAAGTTGAAGCTCAATATCTGCCCTGACGATATTGAATAATGGAGTAGGTTCAAAATTCCTCTTTCTGTCTGGTGTGTTCAAGTGGGTTGAGGCAAGTGGTATCAATGCATTTAAGGGTAAGTTAAAGAAGAATATGAGGGAGAAAGACATAAAATACTAAAGTTAGGTGGAATAGGGCAAGAGATACTTGTGTGAAGTATAAGTATTTCCATCAATCAACTGGAACAAATGGTCTTTCTGTGTTGTAAATTCTGTCCAAAACAGCTTTAAACTCTGATATACTCCAGAATTGATTTATAGTGTTTGCCCACACAGACATCCTGAGAAGCAAACTTGAATGAGATGGACTAGGATGATACCTAAAGCTGTGCTCCCAGCTACCTGTGAGCAATGATGCATGAGATTTACACTTCTGAGATCTAATCTTTTATTTTATTGCAGTCAGTCTCAAAAGTTCTCTATTAACTTAATTTTCCTAATACTGCACAGCACGTAAGAAATGTATTTGCTGAAATAAGAACACTTGGATCAATTTTTTAATGGATTTTACCAATGGTGTAAGCAAATGGGTGCTAAAAAGAACAGATGATATATATATATATATATAGCAAAATTCTGTTAAAGCACTGAAGCAGTTGAACTATCTACTTGTGTTATTTTTGTCTTTGTTCATTTGAAGGATTGTTGAATTATGGTTAAGAAATGTTTATTTCTGGAATCCAGGGATTAGGAGACTCAAAGCAGAAACAACAGTATTCTCTCATTAATCTGGATGAAAGACTACTCAAATCAGGATGGAGCTATGCTTTGTGATAATACAATAATGATAATTCCTTGCCTTCACATGGCTGATGTGGAGTCTCTCCCATGTTTGGTACCTGCCATTGGCCCATGGTGGAGAGATTTAGAAATTGATACTCAAACCTGCTTGGTCACATTACTGATGTAGCTTCCTTGGGCATTAAATACTGGAGTGAGACTTGAATGCTACTGTCTGCAGCACAAGACTGCCTTACTCTGAAACAAAGTCAGTTTTTCAATGTAAGAAATGTGAGAGCCAATTTGTACACAAGCAAAGCTCTCCCAAACTAAAATGCAACCATAACCTAATAATTTATTTTGCTGAATACCAGTTAAGACATAAATATTGACCAGGATTATGTGATGAATTTTGCAGAAGATGCTAATGCAATACATTTCATTTGCCTGGATGCATACACATGCAAAAAGTGGTTTAAAACCCTCTGTGAAAAAGAGGTTCACTTGATTGGCATTCCTTCAATTGAACATAACACCCATTTCATTCAACTAGTGCACTGTCGATGGTATTATATGCTGCACAAGTAACCCAGCAGGATTATTTTGTCAGCACTCCCATTGCTTGTGCCCTTTGACATCGAGAAGAATAATAGGAGCAATATTGTAGGGAGGCCTTTATCAAGGTTCTGCTCAAAATCACTCATTAGTATCTATGTAAATGTAATGCTGTTTGTCAGCATTCTGAGTCGGGCTCTCAGAATGTTGTACTGGTAGTGTGTCTGGGAAGCATCAAGCAAAGAAACAAAGCATAATAGGAAATGACTCTCCCTACTGTACCAAAAACCATTTCTTGGAGAACCTCTTTATGATTTGCCCTTCCAGGAATAAAGGAATAAAATAGCTTTAAAAACCAGGAAAGCATGTGTTATTGTATTTACCAACATCGAGTAAATGCTGAAAGGCCTGGTTCACTGGCTCATGCAGAGTAGCAAAGAAGCTTGGGGAAATAAGTTATCTTGTGACACTACAAATCAGGAGATAAAAAGCAAATGCTGTATCGTGTCAACATTGTAAAGAATTACTACTGCCATAAAGAGGTCAAGAAGGTAATGGTCTGCTCAGTGTCACCAACTAGAGGACAGTGGTAGTAGTGAAGATGAAGTGGAGGGAAAAATGGGTGTGGCCCGCACTGAACTCCTTAATACCTAGCTAAATTATACCAAAATAAGAGCATATCTAGACTCCTTATTCATTCATCTCGATGCAGAAAAGCAAATAACTTTTGTGAGGCTACTTGACTGCATTCAAGGGTTTATGCCCACAAAAATCATGCTGCATCACCTACATCCCTGATGTGTTTTGGAGGGGTAACATCCCTATCAGCTAGACTGTGATTAACTACATACTAGTGAACAACTAATAGAGACTAGCAATAGTAGCTGGAGTTTCCCAATTTGTCTTTTGTCCATGCTGGATGATTTCTACCAGACTCTGCACTCATGATTAAATTTTGAATGTAGTGACCAGAGCTGACTACTACTGAATACCAAGTCCTAAGGATGTGCAGATTAGGTAGATTGATCTTGCTAAAATTGCCACAGTGTCGAGGCATGTGTAAACTTGGCAGATTAGCTATGGGAAATACAGGGTTAATGGAAGGGGGGGTGGATCTGGATGGGCTGCTGTTTGGGTGGACTCGACGGGCTGAATTGTCTGCTTCTATGCTGTAGGGATTCTAAGATTGCATAGATAGAATAGGCAATGTAGCCTACATTACCAAGATAAGATTTATTTAAGGAATACTAGTAGACTCTCTTGTCTGTCCACGTAAAGGAAATTTTCAACTTCGTGAATCTGGACAGATTAAGCCAGTGTCTAGTCATGTCATTTGTCCTCTAAAATGTTCCAGTGACCTTTCAAAGACAGATGAACCAGATAGTGACAGATTTATCTAATTGTGTATTGTCTTACAATAACCTGGCAGACACACTTAGAGAAACTAGAAGCCCTATTCCAGTAATACAATTGGCTGATCTAATTGTCAGTCCCATAAAGACCAAACTCATTAAATCCAAGAGACCTGTCGAGGATATGCAGTGGCAAAAGGATGAATGCTATCGGTGGCTGCAAAGGTAGAAGCAGGAATAAAGTTCGTCTTTCCCACAACAAAATAGGAAATTGAATGTGATTACATGTGCCCTGTTCGGAACTTAATGAGAACCAGTTAGAACAGAAAAAATCATGTTTACCAACACAAAGAAAATTAATGTTTCTTTGAACATATATTTGAATTCTTTCTCATTCTTTGTAATGAAAGTGAGAAAGGGCCTGATTTCATTCATTCAGTGTCATGATGATGGATCAGAATCCAAATGTACTCTGAACATTTTTCAACTTTTAATTCTTACAAATTGGAGCAAAGTCCTGTGTGGTTCCTGTTATGTACCAGACCAAAATGCCTCAAAATATATTAAGATAGTCTAGATACTAACTTTTTCTTATTTTTAAAGGCAACTGTAAGGCATTGTGTTCTGAATCCAATTTGACTGGTCAAACTACCAGGCTTGAAGCAAACCAGGCTTTATTTTTACACTTCAGTTAAAATGCAACAAAAGAAAGAATCTGAATAACATTTTTGGAAAGCTTAGCAGGATATCAGATTATTTAATGCCTAAGCAACAATTGTTTGAATTTGGTAATATCTTATAAACAAAAATCCCCTTTTCTGAGGAAAGATGTAGTGGCATAGGTGACAGCTCAGAGGAGGTTCACTAGATTGATCCCAGAGAAGATGGATTTATCACATGAAGAGAGATTAAACAGTTTAGGTCTATAGAAGAATGAGGGGACATCCAATTGAGATATTCAAGATGGTAAAAGGTGAGGATAAAATAGACATGGAGCAGATGCTTCATCTTGTGGGAAATTCTCAGATGAGAGGTCATAGTTTTAGGATAAGGGGCAACAAATTTAAAAGAGGGTCGAGAAGCTTTTTCTCCCAAAGGATTGTGAATCTGTGGAATTCTCTACCCCAACGTGGAGTGGATGCTAGGACAGTGAGTAAATTTAAACAAGAGTTACAGATTTTTAATTAGTAATGGGTTGAAGAGGTATGGAGATAAGGCAGGAAAATGAGAGTGAGGAACATACCAACTATGATCAAATGATGGCACAAATGGCCTAATCCTGCTCCATATCTTATCAGCCCTTAGCAAAGACAAATTCAGTAAAACAGATTGTGTCACATGAAATTCTCTAGTCCAGGAGGAAAGAACATCATGAGAAAACTGAGTAAGGAATCAAGTTTTTGGTGCAGCAGGGAGAAATGTACAATAGCTTCCAAACCCCAACAGCTACTGAAAGTTAAACTAAAATCCTAATTCAGTGGGAGTTTAATCCCACCCTTTCATGTTGCTTTTATTGTTGTAATTTTAAAATCCCAAGGCTTCACAAGCTGTTTACTTTATTGGCTTGGAATACACCACTCTGTACCTCTGTCTCAACCTCCCTTCATTTTAAAATAAAGGACAAAATAAACACATAATATCATCACACATCATGGTACCCCATGTCTGTAGAATGACAGAAAAACTTCAAACTGAAAGAAACAAACAACAAGAAAAGGTAACAAGAAACTGACTACCTTCCTGCACTTGGCAGATAGACAACTCTTGCAGAGTCCTTTTATTTTTTTGACTTCTCAGGAATATTAAGGAATATTGGAAGCTGACTGCAACCCAACTGTGTGTGTTAGGGCAGGAAGGTGTGTTAGTGAACTTAGGTTCATGTGTACTGACTTCAAATGCTAGCATGGTTGAAGATTACAATCAAAGGACCAACCATGTGTTGCGGTTAAAAGGATTTTCTCTGTCTAGGTCCAAGAAGTCAGCTTCTTAATAAGCCAGTCCAAAAGAGAAAGACCAACAATAGAACACTCTCTCATTTTGAGTGCTTCCATCCTGCCATCTTCAAAAGCATTTCAACTAACCTGCAAAAGAAATAAATGTTAAAATCACAACCGTTCAATTATCAATGCTCCACTATCTGCACTTCATGAATGACCCAAGCAGGCTGATCCATATTCCTTTTTAACTTTTATCTCTTTTCAAATTCACTTTTTATTTCTAATGTGTTGTGCTATTCTTTCTTTTGTGTTCAATAGCTAATTACCTTATTATCTGGGACAAAGGCATCCACAACAGAGGGATCCTCTTTAAAATTAACTTTGTTGCATCCAAACAAAGCAGAAGAATGAAGATGGGAAGCCGGTTCATTGCTCTTCACTCAGAATGATTTGGGTTATCCATCTGGAACTATCATAATGTATGGAGACTCACCCAGTGTCTGATCAAAATGCTGTGTTCCCAATTAATGCAGGAAATCTCACATCCTTTTATAAAAGGAGAGATCATGCAAGAAGGAGTGACAAAAGGTGAGGACTGAGGAGTGCTCAAATAGTAAGACCATATGTAAAGATAAAGTTTCCACAGTCCCAGTAGGCTGCTCTCATTAGAGAGGGATAGCTGGTGGTTGTTTAATGTGAAGGTCACCATACCTCAATCAAGGTCTGAAGTCACATGACACCAGATTATATTCCAACAGATTTATTTGAAATCACAAGCTTTCGGAGCATTGCTCCTTCATCAGGCGAAGAGGTCACTTAATCGGATGAAGGA
Organism: Chiloscyllium plagiosum; assembly: GCF_004010195.1. Lineage (NCBI taxonomy): Eukaryota > Metazoa > Chordata > Chondrichthyes > Orectolobiformes > Hemiscylliidae > Chiloscyllium > Chiloscyllium plagiosum. The sequence continues at coordinate 34,000,135 of NC_057715.1, read as the reverse complement.
ACAATGCTCCAAAAGCTTGTGACTTCAAATAAACCTGAGGGACTACAATCTGGTGTTTGATTTCTGACCTTGTCCATCCCAGTCCAACATGAGCATCTTCACATCATATCTCAGTCAAGGGTAGATTGTGAGAAGGGGATCCCTTTACGGTAACCTCATCTGGTTTGGGAATTGAACACACGCTGTTGGCAGCAGTCTGCATCACAAGCCTGTCATTCCAAACAGCTGAGCTAACTGACACCTATTTAAGGTTGAATAGTAAAAACAAGTTCTACTTCTGGTTGTGGGCTAGGATTGTGTCTTGACCCAAATGACATCTGTGTTTTTGTGTTATACACGCTCATACAAGGTAACTTTTGTCAATAGCTGACAGATTCTTTTCAAGAGTTCCAGGTCCCAATTTGCCATTTGTTACAGAGTCCTTCTGGCGTCTTTGATGACCAGATTAGCTGTAATTTCTGGACAGAACATGAGCTCTCCTTGATTGTGTCAACTTTTACAGGGTCACTGATGGGAAGTTATTGTGCTGATATTATTTCCCCAATAGGTTTTAGGGCCAACCATCTTTACAACAAAGAACAGTGGTTTATTTCTCTTTACGTTTTGCACTTCACTTCTTATGATTAGCAGGGTTTCATGAATGTCTTATATTAATAATACTGTAGCTCATTGCTTTCATTCCCACGCATTGTTTGCACCACTCCTGATGTGCATGAACAGTTGAGAAAATGTTATCTCTGATTTCTTTATAGCTATCTTCAGTTTAGCTGTATATCAAGATGTCCAGATGGAACTGTGTTTGGAACCTAACCAACCAGAATAGAATATTAATTGCTGGAAAAACTCAGCAGGTCTGGCAGCACCTGTGGAGAGAAATCAGGAGGTAATGTTTCGGATCCAGGAATTTCCAGCAATTTCTGCTTTTGTTTCTGATTTCCAACATCCACCGTTCCTTTTTTTTGGTTTTAGTATTGAGTAGTCTCAGGTTGGAAGTGTGGTTTTAGTTCAGCTAGTTATTACTCAAGCACTGCAATTAGTTTCCATATAATTAAACGAGGGTGAAAGAAGAAAATCCAAAAGTGCTTTGCAGGCCTGACCTCTCTCTATCATGACTCTTGCCAAAGATGTGGATTTTGAAACAGGATACCTTATTCATTTGACTTCTCTTAGGATTTAAGAGCTTGCTAGCATTTGTCATGTCACTTCAGGCTTCTTGCTTGGATAGCTCCTGAAATGTACCCTTTGTCATGCAACCATTTCCCAACATCAATCAGCCAGAGGTTTGGAGTGAGAAAAGCAAATAATAGCTATTTAAGTTCTGATCATAAGGTTTGTCTCTCTTGCATATTGAACTAATCCACCCTGCTTTCATACCCTCACACCCGTGCACGATAACATGAAATTAGGAATTGTGTTCTTCTTGTCAAATGCCATGAGTTGCTTAATTTGCACAGAACATTTAATGTTTTTGATTTTTCTGCATTTTGTCTGGAAATACATACCAGTTGCTTGACTTATTGTTCAAAATATTCATAATTGCTTTTTTCTTAGTCAGCTTTGTTAGCTATGGAGAAGAATGAGTAAAAGATACACAAACCCTTAAGAGCTGTCTAACATGCCAACACCTGTTAAGACCTGTCAAGCAATATTAACAAATGTTAAGAAATGTCTAGAAGTGTTAAAATGTGTTTTTCTGAGGGTAAGTGCTTTTCTCTGTCAAGTAGCCTACAATGCATGAATTTATGTAATTTTTCTCCCAATTGCACATGCATTTGTGGATATTCTAAGTGAGTATAACAGGCGGAGAGGGAATATATAGAGATATGAGGGGCTAGAGGAATAGGTAAAGGATAGTAACTTGCAAGGGTGAGGTAGCAGGTGTGAGAGAGGTTCAGATGGGCTTCCTTTTTTTTTAGAAACCTGACAAAATGGAAACAGTCCATTTAGCCCAAATGAGTTCACACTGACTCTCCAAAGACCACCCCAGCCAGACCCATCCCTGTAACCCTGCATTTCCGCATGGCTAATGCACCTAATGTACACATCCCTGAACACTATGGATAATTTAGTATGACTAATTTACCTAACTTGCACTTCTTTGGGCAGTGAGAGGAAACTGGAGCACCTGGCAGAAACCCAAGCAGACACGGGGAGAATGTGCAAACTACACACAGACAGTCACTCGGGGGTGGAATTGAACCCAGGTCTCTGGCACTGTAAGGCAGCAATGCCAATCATTGAACCACCGTGCCACCCCTTTTGAATACAGTTGGTTCTTATGTAGTACAATAGCTCCGTTCTTGTGTAATTCTGCATTATAAGAAAATAGCACAATAATCATGCCATTTAAAATAATGAGGCCAGAGTCACATTATAGCCAACACACGTAAGGAAAGTTCCTGTTCTACGAAAAAGCTGTCTAAATTCTTTGATCATGTTAAAGCCAATTCACATTGAAGAAACACTTGTTATTAGCAGAACTGACTGTGGGTGACCTTTGAATCTGGTCCAAGGACACATTTTGTTGTGGTGAGACACCCTTGGGATAATGGAAAATCAAACTTGTGCATTAAAAAAAAGTACATAAACACATTGGTACTGTCAAAATTATCAAAGAGCTGACTCAAGCAAATGTATAGTTTTAAAAAAATGGGCCACCTATTTCAGAGTGGATGTTCCCATAAAAATAATGTAGGTTTTCTGTGACATGATTGATTTCCCAGGGCATCATTTTCACAATGGGATGCTCATTAATGGACATCTCTAAATGCTTATTCAATGGCAACATTTCTTGACATAAAGGTTTACCTTCATGCGTGGGCATTGTAGGATGGGCAAACATTTATTTTCTGTGCATAGTTACCTTTGAGAACATTATGGTGGTGAGTTATCTTCATGAACTACTGCAGTCTGGTGCTGCAGGTGGACCACAGTGACATTGGGTGGGGAATTCCAGGTCTTTCACCCAATGACAGTGAAGGAATACCAGTATCTGCATAATAAGATGGTGACTGGCTTGGAAGCGAACTTATAGTTGCTGTTATTGTTGTATTTGCTGCCGTTGTCCTAATAGATGGAAGTGAGCTTGCAAGGTGCTGTCTAAGGATCTTTGGTGAATGTCTGCAGTGCATCTGTTAGTTCACCCTGCTGCTACTAAGCATTAATAGAGGTAGAGGATGCTTGTGAATATGGTATCAATCAGTCAAACTTCTTGTGTTGTTGGAGCTTCACCCATCCAAAAATGCGGGGAAAATTCCAGCACACTCCTCACTAGTGCCTAGTGACTTTGGGAAGTCAGGAGTCGAGTTACTTGTCACTGTATTCTTAACCTCTGACCTTCTGTTGTAGCCACTGTATTTATATGGTGAGTTCATTCGAATTTCTGGTTAATGGAAACCCCCAGGACAGTGATAGTGTGGGATACAAGTGGCCACTTTTGAGCCCAAGTTAAAATAATGTTGAGGTCTTGGTGCATTTAGACAGGGGCTGCTTCAGTATCTGAGGAGTTACAAATGGTGCTGAAAATTGCACAATCATCGATGAACATCCCCATTTCTGACATTATGGTGGAGGGAAGATCATTGATGCAGCTGGAGAAATGTTTGGGCCATGGTCGACATGAAGTAATGTAAATGTATTCGCCACAGAGAACAATAGATTTTTGAATATGAAGGGAATTGATGGATATGAGGATAAAACAGGATGTGTGAGAGATGCAGAAGATATTGTTAACTGGCAGAGGGGGTTTAATGGCCAAGCAGCCTAATCTAGCTCTATATATTCCTATCATGGCACTTAAAAATCTTAAAAATCTACACACTATCAGCCATTTTTCTCAGAATTCTCATATGAAAAGCCTTAACAATTCAAGTCATTCCTTAGAGCTGCAGTGTCTTTATCAGGGATTGCAGCTTATTAAACCAACAAACCACATTTCTCACCGTTTCTATTTGCTCCCTGTAAAGGAATCAGCAAAACAGTATTTCCTACTGCAAATGTTACCATTCTGCTTGCCAATTGTTCCCCCCATTTAACCTGAGTATTTATCTTTTGTTTTCCTTTTTATCTTTCTACTTCTTACATAGAAGATAGAAATATAGGGGATAGGAGCAGGAGGAGGCCATTCAGCCCTTTTGAGCCTGCCCCAGCATTCAACGTGATCATGGCTGATCATCCAACTCAATGGCCTAATCCTGCTTTTTCCCCATAACCTTTGATCCCATTTGCTCCATGTGCTATATCTAGCCACCTCTTGAATACCTTCAAATTTTTGGCATCAATTACTTCCTGTGATAATGAATTCCACAGCCTCACCACTCTTTGGGTGAAGAAATGTCTCCTCATCTCTGTCCTAAATGGTCCACCTGAATCTTCAGAATATGATCCTTGGTTCTGGACATACCCTGCATCAGGAACATCCTCTTTGCATCTACCCTGTTTCATCCTGATAGAATATTATAAGTCTCTATGAGAGTTCCCCCCCTCTCCACAAACCCCCCACCCCACTTGTCTGAACTCCAGTGAAAACAGTTCTAACCTAGTCAACCTCTCTTCATACATCAGTCCCATCATCCCTGAAACCAGCTTGGTAAACCTTTGTTGCACTCCCTCGGGAGGAAGAGCATCCTTCCTCAGAAAAGGAGACTAAAACTGCACACAATATTCTAGGTGTGGTTTCACCAAGTCCCTGTATAACTGGAACAATAAATCCCTGCTCCTGTACTCGAAACCTCTCACAATGAACGCCAGCATACCATTTCCCTTCTTTATCGCCTGCTGCACCTGCATGCTCACCTTCAGCAACTGATGCACAAGGCCACCCAGGTCCAGCTGCACACTCCCCTCACCCAATTTACAGCCAATTGTGTAGTAATCTGTCACCTTGATTTTTGCTTCCAAAGTGAGTAACCTTATATTTATCCAAATTATATTGCACCTGCCATTGATTTACCCACTCACCTAAACTGTCGAAATCATGTTGAAGAATCTCTGCATCTTTGTTAAAGTTCACCCTCCCACCCAACTTGGTATTGTCTGCAAACTTTGACATGCAATATTTTGTGCCAAATCATTAATATATATTGTGAATAGTTGGGGTCCCCAAATTGATCCCTGTGGCACCCTATTAGTTACTGCCTGCCAATTTGAAAAGGACCCATTAATTCCTACTCTTTGTTTCCTCTCTGCCAACCAGTCTTCTATTCATCTCAATACATTTCATCCAATCCGATGGGCTTTAATCTTTCAAAATAATCTCTTATGCAGGTCTTTGTCATGCGTTACCTGGAAGTCTAAATATACCTTATCAACTTGCTCCCCCTTGTCTACTCTAATAGAATTCCAACAGATTTGTTCAGCATGATTTCTCTTTCATAAATCCATGCTGACTCTGTCTGATCCTGCCATTGCTTTCTAAATGCTCTGCTACATAGTCCTTGATAATGGATTTGAGAATTTTCCCCACTTACAAAGTTAGGCTTACTGGTCTATGAAGTCATAGTGTCATAGAGATGGACAGCATGGAAACAGATCCTTTGGTACAACCCGTCCATGCTGACCAGATATCCCAATCCAACCTAGTCCCACCTGCCAGCTCCCGGCCCATATCTCTCCAAACCCTTCCTATATGTATACCCATCCAAATACCAGCCTCCACCACATCCTCTGGCAGGTCATTCCATACCTGTACCACCCTCTGCATGAAAAAGTTGCCCCTTAGGACTCTCTCATATCTTTCCCCTCTCACCCTATACCTATGCCCTCTAGTTATGGACTCCCTGACCCCAGGGAAAAGACTTTGTCTATTTACCCTATCCATGCCCCTCATAATTTTGGAAACCTCTATAAGGTCAACCCTCAGCCTCCAACGCTCCAGGGAAAACAGCCCTAGCCTGTTCAGCCTCTTTCTGTAGCTCAAATCCTCCAACCATGGCAACATCCTTGTAAATCTTTTCTGAACCCTTTCAAGTTTCACAACATCTTTCCGATAGGAAGGAGACCAGAATTGCACGCAATTCCAACAGCGGTCTAACTAATGTCCTGTATATCCGCAACATGACCTCTTAACTCCTGTAGTCAATACTCTGGCCAATAAAGGAAAGCATACCAAACGCCTTCTTCACTATCCTATCTACCTGCGACTCCACTTTCAAGAGCTATGAACCTGCATTCCAAGGTCTCTATGTGTTCAGCAACACTCCCTATGACCTTACCATTAAGTCCCTGGTTGCTCTCTATCTCTCTGTTTGCACATTGGAGTGACATCGGCTAACCTCCAACCTGTAGGGATTCTTCCAGAGTCCGTAGAATCCTGGAAAATCACCACCAATACATCCACTAATTTTCAAGTCACTTCCTTAAGTAGTCTGGGATGTAGATTATCAAGCCATGGGGATTTGTCTGCCTTCAATCCTCTCTATTTTCCCAGCAGCATTCCTCTACTAATATTGATCTCCTTTAGTTCTTCCTCTCACTAGATCTTCCATTCACCAACATTTCTGGTATCTGATTTGTGTCCGCTTTTATGAAAGCAGAACCAAAGTATGTATTCAGTTGCTCAGCCATTTCTTTGTCCACTATTATACATTACCCCGTTTCTGTCCGTAGGGGACCTATATTTGTCTTTACCAAACTCTTTCTCTTCACGTACATATAGAAATTCTTAATGTCAATCTTTATGTTCCCTGCAAGCTTACTTTCGTACTGTATTTCCCCCTTCTTAATCAATCCCTTGGACTGTCTTTGCTGAATTCTAAACTGGTCCCAATCCTCAGACTTATTATATTTCTTGGTCAATATGTATGCTTCTTCCTTGGATAAGATACTTTCTCGAATTTCCTTTGTAAGCCATGGATTGCCCCTCTTACTCATTTTGATTTTGTGCAAGACAGGAATGAACAGTTGTTGCAGTTCCCCTTTGTGTTATTGAATGTTTGCCATTGCCTATCCACTGTCATCACTTTTAAGTAACTCTTCTCCCATCTATCAAAGCCAACTCATGCCTCATAGTTTCATAGTTTCCTTTATTAAGATACAGCACCCTAGTCTCCGAATCAACTATCTCACTCTCCATCTTGGTATTATTTTTTTATCATGTTATGGTCACTCATCCCCAAGGGGTCTCTCACAGCTAGATTGGTAATGATTCCCTTCTCACTGCACAGTACCCAGTCTAAGATGGCCTGCTGTCTAGTTGCTTCCTTCATATATTCATCAAAAAAACTATCCCATATATACACTCTGGGAATTCCTCCTTGATGGCATTGTGGCTAATTTAATTTGCCCAAACTATGACAGATCATAATCACCCATGATCACAGATATTCCCTTATTCCCAAATTCAGTGCAGTTTGAAGGTCTGTATATGATACCTGCGAATGTTTTTTGCCCTTGATGTTTCTCAAATCAGCCCATACAGACTCCACATTATCAGAGTTAATGTCCTTTGTCACTATTGTGTTAATTTCCTCTTTAATCAGCATTGCCACTCAACCACCTTTACCTTTTTGCCTGTTCTTCCTAAATACTGAATATCCTGGGATATTCATTTCCTGTCTCTGATTGCCCTGCAGCCATATCTCCTTAAACCCAATTATTTTGTACCCATTAACATCTATCTGCATGAATAGTCCATTCACTTTATTTTGAATGCCTCCTGTATTTAGTTACAAAGCTTTTAAATTTTGTTCCGCTGGTAAATGTCTTGGCACATAAAGATATTCACCTGTCTACCAGTTGTCTACCATTAACTTACAATTATTATAAAACATTAAGTTGTAAGACAATAATAGGTACTATATTTCTTGAGATGATGAGGTGTGCCTTGGTGCATGTTGTTTCTGAATGAACATCATCTGTTGTGGTTATAGAGGGCAATTTGAGAGTGGCAGTCCCCACTATAGTTGGCACCAATGAATAGTGTTACAGTGAAGGCAACAAATGTGTTTTTGCCTTTCTACTGCATTCTCCCCTCCATCAACTGATTGTTTCCTTTGTCTTCTGCTTTTTCTTTGCCCATCTTGGCCAACTATCTTTGGACACTCCAGTCAATTCAGCATTTCTACCCATGCATTGGCTCCAGTCATGGTTATGCAAAAGTGAGGACTGCGGATGCTGGAGGTGAAAGTCGAGAATGTGGTGCTAGAAAAGCACAGCAGGTCAGACAGCATCTGAGGAGCAGGAAAATCGAAGTTTCGGTCAAAAGCCCTTCATTAGGATAAAGGGTTCCTAATGATAGGCTTTTGCCTGAAATGTCAATTTTCCTGCTTCTCAGATGCTGCCTGACTTGCTGTGCTTTTCCAGCATCACACTCTTGACTCCAGTCTTAGTTATGCCAAGGTCTGGCTTGCAGACATCATTATATTGCAGATGTGGATGGCCTATTGGTCTTGTGTCAATAGACAATTCACTATAAAGCAGGTGTTTAGAAGTGCGACTATCATTCATTTGACGTACATGATATGACCAAGAGAAGTGCTGCTGACTCAATAGAGCAGGTATGTTGGGGGGTCCTGCCCATTTTTGTACTTTTTATTGGGATCTCTTGCTAGGAAATGCCCAATATTCATCTGAGGCAGTGGAGATGAATGCTATTTACCTGCTTTTCTTTGATTGTGTTAGTTGTCTGTATGTTGCTGTTGTACAGGAAAATGCTGAGAACATAAATTTGCTACATATGAAGCTTTGAAACTTGCTTAGTTTCTGGTTGACCACAATTGCTTTCTCAACTTAACACAATAACTTCAGCTCAGTGGCTATCCTGATGCTGATTTTGGTATCAAATATTACATTGCAAGTGATTGTTGATCCAAGGTACATGGACTTGCCAAAGTGAGGGTATCTCTTTCAAGCAAAAAACAAAAATAAAACCTGTGAGGAATAAATTTAAATCTGGACACTACTACAATTCTGAATGTTTATAATAGCCACTTTACATTCCTCCCCAGATATAAACATTTCCCTCATTATTGACACACTTACTCTCCCATTCCATTTGCAAGTGTTAGAGCTGCCATTGGTTCTTAGTTAACTAAAAAACCACGGACAGCTATTTTATATTGATGTAAAAATGGCCAAAAGAAGATGGGTAGCTGAAGTCATAGTTTACATGGTCAGAATTGTGACCATCATACTCATAATAACCAGATAAGGTAATAGTGTCTCAGAACCCACTCAGTAGGGTCTTATTACGAAGAAGCAAAAATCTAGTTTCTGCTTACACTGAGACAGTTTTGATAAGGGAAGCACAGACAGAAGCCCTTGTAAGCTAATTTAAAGTTTGCTATTTAATATGGGACAGAAGGGGGAAAAGCTTTACTCACATTAGTTAAAAACCTTTAGTTGAGTTAATAGTTTTAATGCATTCAACGTCAAGAGATTTAATTGGATTCCTGTAGAGTCAGCTTTAAACACCAACTGTCTTAATAAGGAAAACCTTCAAAAAATCTTGATAGAGGCCCCTTTTACCAACCTGTTCAAAGTTTGCTAGCTGGTAGAGACTAGATGGAAAATGCTGATTCTACAATAATTAAGACTCTTTAGACAATTGTCCCTGCATTTTGCCTAAACCTATATCCATATACTCAAATTCTAAATACAACCAACAAATTAACATTAAGGGATTTAACTGAATTCCTATGAACAGATGGCCTTAGACTGCGGGGGGGGGGATTGAATAACAGATGCAGAAGTCAGCGTATTGCAGTGCGGCTGAACAAGAGATATTGTGAAAACCCAAAGATAGGTGATAAGGATGTTTGGTAAACATTGTGAGATCATTCAAGCTTTGGAATTGTCCATCATTGATCACGCAGTCACATGATCACCCTGATTGGTTGTGTATTAAATAAATTAATAATACGATTGGGAGGTTCGTAATAGTCAAAGGTGGTTTGAAAATGCATATGTTAAAGATTGTCTTTCCTTTGGTCAGTGAAGAAGCTTCCGGACTCCCAGAGATTTTCTTTTCACTGGTGTAACATCAATAAGCTCTTTGATACTAGAAGTGAACTCCAGTGTTGAGTGACTCATTTCATCATTCCACCTCAACACTTGCAATAATGTTGGTGGTCTTGACAGTACTTGTTTGCCTCAGAAATTGAGTTGCGAGGTAAATTCATCACCTTTTTAATTTAATGAAACCAATAACTGGCAATATTGCTAAAATAAATTGCATGAAAATTACTTGTTCCATTATGTGCTACAGAGATGAGCAAACACATCCTCTCATTTAACCGAAAATGACTGCAGTGAACATAAGAAACTGCACTTCACATTCCAGATAATGAGTAGGCAGTTTCATGGGAGAATATATACCATTCTTATGAATAGTTCAACTGATACAATGGCAATTTCTTGCATTTATATCACAATTTTAATGCAGAAAACATCCCAAATTCCTTGACAATGGTAGCAAAAATGGAAATATATACCAAGTTACGAAGGAAAACTGTTACAATTTGCAGGTCTCTTTTATTCTCCTATGTGCAATAATGACGTCACCTCCATGAACAGTCTCTGCATCTTATGCTCAAGTGTACTCAATATCTACCAGGCTAACAAAACCCAGCTGTTGAAACAATAGAACCTTTTGTCACCTGGATATCATGATTTTCTCTCACATATCATTGCAATTTTTAAAAATTATTCTCCAAACATAGACAGAGGAAAGTTTCTTTGAGAAGAAGTCTGGTATTAATTATTAAATTATTTTACAGGTTGAAAATGTAGAATAATTGTCAAACAAATCACAGTTATTTTCCTCAATCTAAGTTGCTTATTGAGGAAACAAAGTAACATTCAAAAGAAAGAACATTAGCTCTGTTTCTTTGCATGGATGGGTTATCTTGTTTCTTTCCAGACCCTGTCACTGAAAACATCAATCCATTGCATTTTGGTTTGCAACTCCAAATCTATGTTTGCATCTTGTGATCTCCAGTTTAAAACCTGACTAACTGGCCATGTTTATTTGCCACTATTTGTTATTTGTCACTGGGACAGCACGGTGACTCAATGGTTAGCACTGCTGCCTCACACCACCAGGGACACGAGTTCCATTCCAGCCTCAGGCAACTGTCTATGTGGAGTTTACACATTATCCCTGTGTATGCTTTGGTTTCCTCCCACAGTCATCCAAAGATGTGCAGGTTAGGTGGATGAGCCACATTAAATTGTCCATAGTGTCCAGGGGTGGGCAGGCCAGGTGGGTTAGCCAATGGAAATGCAAGGTTATAGGGTAGGAGCGTAGATCTGGGTAAGATACTGTTTGGAAGCATTGTGGACTCAATGGGTTGAATGGCCTGCTTCCAAATTGTAGGAATTTTATGATTCTATTGCCCACATGTTAACAAGAATTGGAAGGACAAGGCTATGATTATTCCCAGTACAGGGATGGGCCAGAAAATCTATCACTTTTACTATCCCCTCTTCCAGGAGAATGTCCCACAGTGCAGCATTTGCTGGGTTAAAATGGATGTAATTATTAATTAATCCTTAAAACTTGCATCCAGTATTAGAGCAGTCCTTCCTGAAGCAAATGTTTGCTTCTTACCATTTAATTGCCTCTTCGATGCATTCCATTTCCCCTTTCCCATTGCCATGGATATTCTTTTTGTTTCCCAGTCACACATTCTTGGATTCATGGTCATCAATTTCTTATAAATTCCTGCTGAATGTTCCTTTCATTTTTTCCATAGAATCCCTATAGCATTTAAGCAGGCCATTCAGTCTACAGAGCCCACACTGAACCCCGAAGAGCCTCATAACCAGACTCACCCTGCTACCATAACCTTGAATTTCTATTGGCCAATCCAGCTAATCCTCACATCCCTGGACATGACGTGCAATTTAACATGGCAAATCCACCTAACCTGTAGATCTTTGGACTATGGAAGGAAACCAGAGCACCCAGAGGAAACCTACGCAGACGCTAGTAAAATGTGCAGACTCCACACAGACTGTTGCCTGAGGATGGAATCGAATGTAAGGTAGCAAACCAAACCACTGAGCCACCATGCTGCCCCAAGCATTGCTTTCACTTCCTCATTTTTCATTACCAGGTATTTGTCCCTTTCACCTCTACCTATTTTACTTTAGTCCCCTGTTTTCACTACATTCCTGTCCTCACTCTGTTTGTCTGCAATGGATTTGGTCTTAACCCTTTCTCTACCATGCCTTTCTTCTTTCATTCTTATCCATGCTTTCTTATCCCCTCTTCATGAGCGAGTTCCTGCCAACAACACATTGATACAGTTCCCCATCATAGTGAACACTGGCAATGGCATTAATGGAACCAGGCACCTGTTTTGAGCACATCATTCATTGGAGATACAAGCCTGTAGGGGCAAAGGAACCTCCGCTGCTGCACTGATTTTTTGAAAACAATCACTGATAGTTGATATGTATGTAGATATTTAAATGTAGCAAAGGGCTATTAAGTCTTTTTTTTTATTCTGAACACCCACAGTTGGTTCAGGTAATAGCTGTAAGGAAATTTGAGAATTCATGATTATAAAATTTGTTTCCACAGCAACTGAGTAATGATACACCTGCTGCTGAAGGTTTATATTCTGTTATTTGAATAATAACCATTCCTTTTATATTTAACATCATACAGTGACTTAGATTTACACAGCTAGTTTTTTTGGTAAATTACCAATTAATTTGGAAGGATTAATCATAGGCAAGAGTAATGTTTTCAGAAAATTAGGTTCTCCACCTCTGCATTTCAATTGTGATATTAAACATTGAAATTACACAGTGAGATGGCAGGACTTTCCCCACATAATACATGTTGTGGAGGCTAACCTTGACAATCTTCTGTCTATTCCAGCTCACCTACTCACCACCCTCCCCCACAACTGCAGACCTTGTGGACTCTGCCAGTGGATCAGCTCTCACCATCCCTCCATGTCTCTCTGTTCAAAATATTCTTTGTGAACAAAGTACCTTGCCATCCAGTAAATTATTGTGGATGATTGCATCAATGTAATGGCCTTGATGGAAACCTGGCTGAGCAGATGACATCTTTCCTTACAATGAAGCCTCTCCATCTGGCTATACCATCAACCACTCAGCCCATCGATAACCGCTTAGGTGGTTCCTTATCAACGGATTCCCTATTCCTCCAACAATTTATCATTCTTTGAGCATTGGTTTTATTCCAACACAGACTCTCTCTGTAACAATTCACATTCTGTACAATCCTCCCAAGTGCAAAAAAATGTGATCACTGATATTTCTTTATTACTTAGTGGAAGCTGTAGGTGGGCTGGTCAAATCAGCAGATCCATGACAGATAGAATTTAACCCTGTAAAGTATGAGGTACTACTCTTTGGAAAAAGTGACAAAACGAGGGAGGAACTCAATGAATGGTAGTACACTCTGAAGCTCAGTGGAGCAGAAAAATCTTGGGGTACTTGTCAACAAATCTCTGAAGGTGGCAGGACAGGTTATTAGGATGGTTACAAAGGCATATAGGACTCTTTCCCCAGCCATGGTATAGATTATAAGAGCAGAGAAGTTATGTTGGAATTGTACAAAATTTCCATTAGATCATAACTAGAGTACTGTGTGCAGTTCTGATCGTCACACTATAGAAAAGATATAATTACACTGGAGCAGGTGCAGAGCAGATTTGCCAGAGTGTTGCCTGGATTATGGTATTTTATTGGAGCTATGAAGAGTGGCTGATCAAGCTTGGATTGTTTTCTTTAGAGGAGACAGGCTGAAGGAATACCTGAATGAGGTGTATAAGATTACGAGAGAGATATTTTCTTAATCAATCTATTCCGATATTATTACACACCTGGAGCAGGTGTGACATGAACTTGGGCACCCTGACTCGGAAGTAGGGGCAGGCTCACTGTGCCACAAGAACCTATTATTATGAGGGATATGGACAGGCTGGATAGGTAGTAGCTGTTTCCCTTAGTTGAAAGGTCAATAATGAGGGACATAATGTGGTTTCGTATTTGAAATGCTGTAATGTTCAAGGCTATGGGCCAAGTGCTGGAAAGTGGGATTAGTATGGATTGAGTTTGCTGGAAAGTGGGATTAGTATGGATTGAGTTTGCATTGACCTATGAGATGAAGGACCTCTTCTATACTCTATGATTCGGACTATCCTCACTCAGCCTCTGGACAAAATGACTTCTCATTCTTGGTGATTTCAACCACCATCTTAACTCATCATTTTCTGTCTGCTCTGTTTAATTAACCTTTGTTGCTCCCTATAATCTCTCTAATTGTAAACTCCCAAACCTATCTTCAAAATTCTACCCCACACCCTCCAGTGACATTTTGGTCTCAAGATAAGGCACTCTGTTCATTTCCTTGTAACACATCTCCATGCCCGACCCTACCTTATTCTATCTCCCTGTCTCCACCACAGCCACTGCTCCCCGCCCCCACCCCCCCCACCCCCACCTTCCTCAATCTGACTTTTCTCCCCCATTACGGTCCAATTTTTTCATTCACTTGAGTTCAAAGGATTTAGCTTTGAAAGAAAATGGCACACAACTGGGTTTAGCTATTCATCCTTGATCTGGCCAGACCCTATAAAATGTTGTCAAGTCTTTCATCTGTTGAAAGTGGCCATGTATTTAGGACATTCCTAGAATGTACAGATAATGCACTTTTTTTTCTCATGCAGACTATGTTAAACTCCTTTCCCCTGACTTCTCCACCCTCCCCTTCAAAAATGGAGAAATGAAAACATTTTAATTGTTAAGATTGAGACTGTCTGAACATTGTCTTTGTCTTATTCCACCATTGCACTAGCGCACCTGGCCAACCTCCCTTTAATATTCCTCCTTACTCTTGTTCCAAACTCCTTTCTTTAGTTTCTCTCCTAGCTCCCATCATGCCTTCTCTAAGCTCCTTCATATAATTCACTACCTGTTTCCTCAAAACCATCATTCCTATTAAACCAACTTCTCTCCTGGCCTCCATGTTAATGGAGATCATGAACAGTTTTCACTTTTTAAGTTTCTTCCTTCTTTAAATTTTCTGTCATTACTCCCTTCTCAAAAAGAGCAACCCTTGACTCTTCTGTCCTTTTCCAACTACCATCTATTCTTCTTCACTTTCCTTTCCGAACTTCAAGATTAATTCCCTCCAGTTGGGTTTCCTTCCTTCCCACGGTACCAAATTAGCACTGAACAAAATCACAAATAACATACTATGTAACTGTGAATGGTTAACTTTCCATCCTCCTCCCTTCTCAACGTGTCCAGAGTCAGTGGTATAGCTGGCTCATGATTCTTCTTCAGAAATTGTAGCAGTTTCCAGCTGACTCCATTTCTATCCATCTAACTGGAGCCAGAGAAGCAGTTGTAATGGCTTCTGTTCTTGATTCTGCACTATTACCTCTGGTGTACACCTAGTCCCTTCCAATTTCCCATATACATGCTTGTATGATGGCAGCTGGTGGCAAAAATGGATGAGTCAACGCTCAAAGTGAAATCTTGCTTGATAGATCATAAGTTTAATTTGGCAGTTGATTACCATGTTAGTTAGTGACCAAACATATTCGCACACTGCCAATTTTCTTCAAAAAAAAGGAAAGGAAAAGAAAAGTCACAATGATACAGTTCAGACAGATCTTAAATGCAGTAAGAAGAATGAATTACCATCGAAATAAGTCCATGGCAGATGCTATCACCCTGGCCCAATACTCATCTCTGGAACATCTGGATAACAAAGACACCTACATCAGATTCCTATTTATTGACTTTAGTTCGGCTTTCAGCATCATAAATCCAACAAAGTCATCTTCAAACTCCAAAATCTAGGACACTGCTGCCCCTTTTGCAACGGGATCCTGGACCTGTAGATTGCAATCAGTAAGTATAGGTGACAGCACCTTCTCAAAGATGATTCTCAACACCAATGCTCTGCAAGGCTTAGCACTCAACCCCTTACGATACGCCTTATACAGTAATGACAGTGTGGCCAAATTCAGCTCTAATTCTATTCAGTTTACAAATTTGGTGAAGACACCACTGTAGTTTGTCTGGTTTCAAACAATGACAAGGCAATGTACAGGAAAGAGATAGACAACTTATTGACCTGTTGTAAAGGCAACAATCTTTCCCTCAATGTCAATAGAATAAAGGAGCCGTTCATAGACTTCAGGAACTGCCATGGAGGACATATTCCTGTCTGTATCAATGGTGCTATGATGGAAATGATTGAGAGCTTCAAGCTCCTAAGAGTAAATATCACTAACAATCTGTCCTGGTCCATTCACATCAATGCTACCGTCAAGAAAGCATGCAATGCCTCTACATTGTTATTCTTAAACATGACTATTTCTATGCACTCCATGATGACCATAAACTTGAGTTTATCTGACACCTGCATTTTAACTTGCAGAAATTCCTCTTCCTGTTCCTGTTTCTCTCAAATCTTTGCAATTGTTGGCCTTCATTGGCTCCAATCAAACAACCAGGGACTATTATATGGTTCCCCTCCACGAAAGCATGTTTTTAATGGTGGGTTTGCACATGAAATATGATTGGTATCTTCCAGCTCAGCGAGCAAACTTACATCCAGAACGCCAACCTGAGCTACAAATCTTCTCAAAACTCACTAACAGGTATCTAATCCCTGAACTAGCCCTGTAATTCAGGAGATGGTGAGTGACTCTCTATACCTACTGGGGGCTCTTAATGATCTTCATCTGCCTCAAGTTCCACAATACATTGGGTGATGCAGGCAGGTGAAAGTATGAACATTATTTTATCACCAGAGTTGATCAAAGGGTGGGAGAAGTTGAGAGAGGCAGATGGCAGATCGTTTTTAGAAGGGGCTGGGGATTGGCAGTTTACCTCGAGTACATTTTGTTCTTGCCTGCCTGTCCTCCGAATAGCCCTATTCCCATTAGAATTCACCAACTGAATGTGCCAGATCCCTCCTGATGACTTAAAACCTGGGACTTAGCCAGGTCCAATCACTATTAACATTCCTTGTCACTTACCATTGCTTTCTGGCAGCAAGGCAGGTCTCCTTTCAATTAAGGAGCAGAGTCTTAATTTCTGCTTGTTAAGACCATCCACACACTTCTATCTCCATTCGGCAGCCTTTTCAAAGGTTGAGCAAAATGACTCTCTATCTGTAGGTATTCAATTCCATGTCCTAGCCCCTAACTGTTATCAGCTTAAATCTCTTGTTATCTGCAGTCTCTATGCTCCTCTCTATCTGGCCTTTTGTCCATTCCCAATCATCATTGCTCCACCATAGGTGGCTGTGTGTTCCATTGCCTAGCTCCTAAGCTTTGGAGTTCCCTATCTACACTTCTGTCTTCCTGCCCTGCTTTCCTCTTTTAAGATACTTCATAAGACCAATACCTTTAATCAGTCCACTCCCTCCTTAATGTATGTCATACTTAGTTTCCTATTACCTGTGAAGCAATGTTTAAAGTTTATAAGACAAATTTCCTTTCTTCAACTTAACATAGATATTAACCCAGCGCTACATTTAAAAGAGCTTAACAACTGAGACAAAATAACAGAAGATGCCTGTTAATCATGAGTATTTTGCAAACAAGAAAGCTTTCAAGATGCTTCTAAAATTTCAGCTGGCAATCGATCACAGAGACATTATCATATGGCTAACCATCTGTGTAGAGAAACCCTTCAATAATTCCACCAAATGAGATAAGATATCTAGCAAGTCATCTTGCCTGCATCATTTTAACCCTTTAGGAATCTCGCTGCTCTCGAACAATTACTTGCTGAGTTGGACTGATTGAGCAAAATACTATTTTTCGAGCAATGATTGGTTTATAATCGCAATTCTAAGTTATTCAGGATAAAATAAGTTCATATGCTAAAATTAACTTTCTAAACAGTATCCCTGTGCTGCTGTTCAAAGTTTTGAATGACGCCTGAAAGACAAACAAAAAAGCAAATTTCTGACTCAAATTTCTGAACCTGCTAAAATTAGTTGGGAAGCAATAGGCTGATAAAATCTGACAGAAGAGAACTGAGTGAAAAATACATGGGTGTAAGCAAACTCAAAACTCTTGACTAACTGGCATGTACGAAGTGCACATATTATGTGTGTTTCCTATCTAATTACTGCGATTTAAAAAAAAACCCTTCTATCAACAGAAATGAGCTAGGCATGCTGCAAAATATCTGCCGAGGCCTTTGATAAGTCAAGTCCCAAGTGCTCTAGTTAAATAGAATTGTTTGGTTTTGTTGAACCAGCTCAACACCATCGAGGAACCTTATAAATCACCTGCTTATACAAAATCTTTGTCTGAAATGATCACACAAGGGAGTTGATGTGACATATGATTCCATGTCACTTGAGAATCAACATTTAACATTTCAGCTATGCTGCCAGTTACATATTGTTGCAAAATTGATTTGAATGTGTGATGATAAAAACAGGCCAGTATCAGTCAGATGACAGGTGGAATGTTGAGTGACAAGTGATTTGAGAACATTTAAGGAGATTATACACTACACACTGGACCAAAGGTCCAGCCTGGTGTTAATCCAGGTTTCCAAAGCGCTCAGCCAGAGCTGTGGAGCCTGCCTACATGTAGTGTAAAGCATCAGCATAGTATAACATCGCTTTGAATGAATGCCTTTCAGTATTAAAGAAAGTAGGAGTATACTTTAAGAGGGAAATCAGGAGAGCAAAACGGGGACATGAGATAGCTTTGGCAAATAGAATTAAGGAGAATCCAAAGGGGTTTTACAAATATATTAAGGACAAAAAGGGTAACTAGGGAGAGAATAGGGCCCATCAAAGATCAGCAAGGCAGCCTTTGTGTGGTGCCACAGAAAATGGGGGAGATACTAAATGAATATTTTGCATCAGTATTTACTGTGGAAAAGGATATGGAAGATATAGACTGTAGGGAAATAGAGGGTGACATCTTGCAAAATGTCCAGATTACAGAGGAAGAAGTGCAGGATGTCTTGAAATGGTTAAAGGTGGATAAAACCCCAGGACATGATCAGGTGTACCCGAGAACTATGTGGGAAGCTAGAGAAGTGATTGCCGGAGCTCTTGCTGAGACATTTGTATCATCGATAGTCAC
>NC_057715.1:33916935-33980534 GCF_004010195.1 Chiloscyllium plagiosum | reverse complement strand
TGGTATGCTTTCCTTTATTGGTCAGAGTATTGACTACAGGAGTTGGGAGGTCATGTTGCGGCTGTACAGGACATTGGTTAGGCCACTGTTGGAATATTGCATGCAATTCTGGTCTCCTTCCTATCGGAAAGATGTTGTGAAACTTGAAAGGGTTCAGAAAAGATTTACAAGGATGTTGCCAGGGTTGGAGGATCTGAGCTACGGGGAGAGGCTGAACAGGCAAGGGCTGTTTTCCCTGGAGCGTTGGAGGCTGAGGGGTGACCTTAGAGGTTTACAAAATTATGATGGGCATGGATAGTGTAAATAGGCAAAGTCTTTTCCCTGGAGTCAGGGAATCCAAACCTAGAGGGCATAGGTTTAGGGTGAGAGGGGAAAGATATAAAAGAGAGCTAAGGGGCAACTTTTTCACGCAGAGGGTGGTATGTGTATGGAATGAGCTGCCAGAGGATGTGGTGGAGGCTGGTACAATTGCAACATTTAAGAGGCATTTGGATGGGTATATGAATAGGAAGGGTTTGGAGGGACATGGGCCAGGTGCTGGCAGGTGGGACTAGATTGGGTTGGGATATCTGGTCGGCATGGACGGGTTGGACCGAAGGGTCTGTTTCCATGCTGTACATCTCTATGACGCTATTGACCAATGCCTTTAAAAGAAATGTCAACATTACATGCAGATCTCAGTTGTCATTCTTCTGGTTCCTTGCTTTTGAAGGTAATGGTTCAGAATAGTTTAATAATCTTGTTACTTTGAGTGTGTATGATACCAGTAGAATGAGTGAAGTCATTGGGATCAGGAAGTTCTGTTTTAACCTTCTGAGGAAGCAGCTCCTCAATGTCCTAATAATTTTGCCTGACCAGTTGTAGTAGTACTTGTTGCTATCATGCAGTGTATCTTCTTGTTATCTAACAACTAAGACTGTGCTGTGGACACTCTATAATGGTGTATTATCTGCCAGTAATCGTTACATAGGTCTGAAATAAGGCAAAACCAAAGGTGATAGTAACCACCTGAAACAAATCTTATCATTAACATACTGACAGATGTGGCAAATACGACAAAGTACCAGGAATGGTCATCTGGGGAGATACCATTTTTATATTGTTGTGATCTTGATTTGGCTTTATTGCCTCCCACAATCTCTCTACTGTTGACAAACTTCATTTATCATTGAACATTGTCTTCTGATCATATTCAGCACAAGGCTTAGTCCAAACATTCAGATGGAATTATCTTTAAGTACACTGTTGTCATGTAAGTTTCCATCACTGTTGTAGATGGTCTATTACAGATTAATATTAACCCTTTAAAATAACCATACATGAAGAGGTTGTTGTGTAATCAATCTGTTTAGACATTTATGACAATCTCTGGGGCAGGTGGACTTGAAACTTGACTCCCTGGCCCAGAGATTGTGACAGTACCACTGTACCACACACAACCCAATATTAGACTGCTTCACACATTTGTATATCATATCTTTGCCATGCTGATCTTTGATTTATCATTCCAATTTTAGTGTACGTGTGACAGAAAGGAACATAATCTCTACCTGCGGAATATATAATCTTTACATGTATGCATGCAATCTGTGTGACTATCTGTCAACTGAAATGTGCAGACCCAAGCTATTACTCTACAACTTATAATTGCAGCCTTTTTTGCAGTATTTGCACTGGTGTCCAAAAACTCGAAGGTCTTTGTTTTTTAAATATTCTGTCCAGTTTGTACTCAACAGGTACAGACACAACACAAAAGCGTTTGAATGGAGAGGTTCACTGTACCTATGTATTGCTAACCCTTTTCACTACCAGGTAGGCCAAATATTTATTATTCCCTTATGTTATACACAAATGAAAGCTTCATCAAAGGAGGTTGTGCCTGACAAATCTACTAAAAGTCTTTGAGGAAGTAACAATCAACTTAGACAAAGGCAAGCTAGTGGATGTGAACTATTTGGATTTTCAGAAGCCTTTTGACAATGTGTCACATAGGAGACTGCTCAGTTAAATAAGAAAAAAATGGTATCAGGGGAAGGATACTGACATGGATAGAGGATAAGCAATGAGGGAGCTGAAGGGCTTATGCCCAAAATGTCAATTCTCCTGCTCCTTGGATGCTGCCTGACCTGCTGTGCTTTTCCAGCACCACACTTTGATCTTCAGCATCTGCAGTTCTCATTTTCTCCATGGATAGAGGATTGTCTGACTGGCAGAAGACAGACAATGGGGTAAAGGAGTCTTTTTCGGGATGGCAGCCGGTGACTAGTGGTGTTCCATGGGGGTCAATGTTGGGACCACAACTATTCATATTGTGAATTAACAAACTGGACAGAGCAACTGAGGGCATTGTTGTTAAGTTTGCTAATGATACAAAGATAGTTGAAAGAGCAGGGAGTATTAAGCAAATGGGAAAGCTGCAGAAGGACTTGGACAGGTTAAGATAACCGGCAAAGAAATAGCAGATGGAATACAATGTGAGAACATGTGAGGTAATGCATTTGGTCGGAAAAATAGAAGCACAGATTATTTTCTAAATAGGGAAAAGCTTCGGAAATCTGAGGCTCAAAGGAATCACGAGTCCTCGTTCAGGATTCTCTTAAGGTTAAAATGCAGGTTCAGTTGGCAGTTAGGAAGGCAAATGCAATGTTAGTATTCAATATGAGAAGGCGAGAATACAGGAGCACAGATATACTGCTGAGGTTGAAGGTGGCATTTTGAATTTTGTAAGCAATTTTTAGCTCCAGATCTGAGGAGGTAATGGGTCCGAAAGAGTTTGCAAGAATGATTTCCAGGATGCAGAACTTGTCATGTGAGGAACAGTTGAGGACTCTGGAGAGTAGAAAGATGGGGTGGGTGGGGGTGGGGGATCTGCTGACATATACAAAATACTGAGAGGTCTGGATAGAGTGGACAGGGAGAAGATGTTTTCGGTGGTAGGAGAGACTTGGACCTGAGGGCACAACCTCAGAGTGAAGGGATGACCCTTTAGAACTCTGATGAGGAGGAATTTCTTCAGCCAGAAAGTGGAACTCATTGCTGCAGAGGCAAGTCATTGAGTGTATTTAAGACAAGAGATGAATAGGCTCTTGTTTGATTGGGGATCAGGTGTTTCAGGGAGAAGACTGGAGAATGGGATTGAGAAATATATCAACCATGATCGATTTGGCAGAGCAGACTCAATGGACAGAATGGCTTAATTCTGTTCCTATGTCATTTAGTTTTATCATCTTATGATAGTGGGAGTAAATAGTTGTGAAAAGCTGAACTGGAGCCCCAAGCCGTTTTGTCTTCCTCAGCCCCACATATTGTTATTTAGCAGAGATGCTGTGTTGAAGATCTCGGTAGGTTTCAGGAATTGGCGGCAAAGTTCCCAAATTCTTTGGACAAAGTCATATGCCCTTGCAAATGGGTGCCACTCTTTGAAGGCATTATCTCTCAATGTTTATACCTGGGGATCCCACTATGGGTAAAACTCTCTTACACCCCAAAAGTTTAAAAATACATACCAGCAGACTTAAGAGCAGCTTCTTCCCCAGCCTTATAAGACATATGAATGAACCTCTCGTATATTAGAGTTGATCTTTCTCTACGCATTCTCTTTAGTTATAACATTGTATTCTGCATTCTGTTCTGTTACCCTGATATACTTAGGTAAGGTATGATTTCTCTGGTTAGCACGCAAAAGAATACTTTTCACTGTATCTTCCTACATGCAACAATTATGAATCAGATCAGAAATATTTTGTCCCAGAGTGAATTTCCATATTCCTCTTGATCTCCACTGTTACCTTCCATCTCTCAACAATGACATTAACCCTTTAATTAGAGATTGAACAGTGGTTGCCCTTTGGCTCCTTGCCCATATGGGTATTTTCATAACGTTAGTCTGGAATTGGCTGCCAGATTTTCTTTTTCACAGCATGTTTCTGTCCTTCATGAATGTCTATGAGCAGTCTTGAAAGAAGAAGAGGGATAAGAATTCTCAATGACGTGTGTAGCTTGGAACAGAGTGCTGGCAGACTGGTAAATCCAGGAGTTTGTAATTTTTTTTCTCTACAGTCTACTTTTTATTTGTGTTTTACATTAAATACTTAGTAGTTTGCTGTCAAATTTCAGTTCGAGTTTGGTTTAGGGAAGGTTATAAAATCTTTCTATTTCAGAGGAACTGAAGTTATTTCATAAAGCAAACCTGTTTATAAATCTTTTTTAAAATAGCTGGAACTGACTTATACTTTTCAGCATTTACACTTAGTCATCTCGGTTGACTTAATACTTTAGTGCAACTTGGAAAAATTTGTGATGCATAAGTTACCTGAATATTTTGTATGAGGAAGCGGTTATGCCCTTGAAGTTAGGGTCTTCTGATTTGGTCAGTGGTCACAGTGACTCAGGATCCAAAGGGCAGCAATACAGGAGCCTCAGTCTTGGCAATTTTTCAACAGGTTTGAGATACTAAAGGAAAGTGTGTGACTCTAGATGGCTGTGTATCTTGCCCAGTGCTAGGGTTTATGGCATCTGCTTAGGGATGGAGAAAAACTTGCAGTTGGAGGGGAAGGATCTAGTCATTATGTTTCATGTAGCTACCAATGACATTGGCAGGACAGGAACGAGATTTTGCATAAACTATATGAAGAGCTCGACACTAAATTAAGCAGAACCTCAAAGCTGTTGTACTTAAATTTCCAAATGGACATTTGATAATGTGCTATAACAAAGCTTATCATGGAAAATAAAAATTCATCTTGTAAGAGTTAGCACATTTGAATGGATAAAATATTGGCCGGCTGGCTAACAGGAAGCAGAAAACAGTTGTATTTTGTTTCCCCAAGTTGGTAAAATATAATGAGTGGTGTGCCATGGGGATCAGTGCTAAGACCCTAACTGTTTACAATTTACGTAATTGACTTAGATAAAGGGACAGAGGAATGGTTGATAAATTTGCTGGTTGCACAGTGATATTGAGAAAAGGAGATAAGGAAGGAGACAGGAGGTTGTACAAAAAATATTGATAGGTGACATGAGTGGGCAGAGATATGGCAAAAATAGAAAAATGTGAAATTGTCCATTTCAGAATCTAATCCCAGCTGATATTATTGTTGGACAAATTGAATTCCAGACAAATTTGGCTTGATAGAACATATTGTACCTTGTTTTTTCTTTTAGTTAACAATGTGGTTTTTCACTGAAACAGAAACATGTGATGCTGCAGAATTGCTTTTAACAATAAATCTGAAGTTTATTGTGCAAAGAAATGATAAAAAAAAATGATCTAAGCTAATTACATAAAACATAATTTGAAAGATTTTGAAACACACAGTAGACACAATCCCATCTAAGCCAACATCATCATTTGGCTGTACTTAAACAACAGAATTCCATCTAGGTTTGTGTTATCCATTTCTTTCAATTCTCTGTCTTGAGAGCTTCATATCCATTTTCTTGATTAGTCACACAACTGAGCTTCAATTTTCTCAGCTGCAAATAACACCTTCAAAATTCTACTCAAATTCTTTTACTCTGGAATTTTCAAACTAAAACCTTGCACTGTGATGATCTATTACCTAATTGTTTTAAATGTTTTTTTTGGGGGGGGAAACTATTTTATATTTAACTGACTTCAGGAATTCTGTCTCCCTCTCTCTATATAGAAATTTTCATGCATGACTAAGAAAACCCTCTCTCTCACTATTATTTTTAATTGCTCCAAAATACTGACAAGTTATCAATAAACCCCCTTATGCATATAGACCATGACTGACATACCACTAGTTCAAATCCAAGCTGTAAAAGAAAATTATGAATCTCCTACCATAGAATGAATAAAAATCTAAATAAAGATTGGGGAGTTCTAAAGTGCAGAGAAATATGGTATCCTCATGAATTAAAAATAAAGGGTCACCATTTGATGGCAGAGAAAACATAATTCTCTGAGTACTCTGGGACCTTTCAACACTCTTCCTTGTAAGGTGATGGAATGCAGATTTTAATTAATTTTATGGAGAGGTAGATTCTTGATAAGCAAGAAAGTGAAAGTGTATAACAAAAGCAGAAATTGCTGGAGAAATACAACAGGTCTGACAGCATCTGTGGAAGGAGAAACAGTTAATGTTTAGAGCCTGATGTGACTTTTCTGCAGGTGAAAACTCATTATGTGTTAATGGGAATGTGAAATAATCACATCAGCTATGATTTTATTGAACAGAGAAACAGGCTTGAGCTGAGTGGCCTAATCCTCCTAATTCATATGCTGGAATGTTTGTCACTCCACTCTTATTGTAGGATCAGTCAAAGTACTTTTTGGGCTCTATTCCCAAAGTGCCACTTTTTCATTGTGATTTGCATTCGTACACTTTCACAAAGTGAATGACCTTATCTACTTTGGGTTCAATTTGATGTCAGTATTAATGACAGTGTAGTATCGTTGCATGTTAATCTGTGCACATCTCTATTTGAGAACATGGATAATTAGAAGCATATTTGAAGTTGTAAATAGCCCCCAACTGATTTAGCCACCGTGTGGAGCAGGTTTAGATTGAAAATTAGAGCTAAAAAGCAAGCATTAACACAGCATTTTGTTTATTTACACACTATCAATCAAGCATCCTTTGAACAGTCTATCGCTTTTCTGCCACACACTTCAGTGTAGGCTCCAAGAAATAAGTTTCACAAATTCTGTTGAATTTACATGAGACATTAAATGAATTAGTCACAGCACAGCATAAAGCAAGTGGTTGATCTCAGTGTTTTTGCTGAACCCTTCTCCCTGTCTATAGTTATGTTTAACTTCTAGCTCAAAAGATTGCCAGCAGCAGTAAAGCAGTTTGAGACATTGTTAAGCCAATAATGAGACTCCTGAAGAGTTAAAACAAATGCACATATTTCTGAGCTCATGAGGCAAATATTGGGACTGTCCAAATGCTCACAGTTTAGTGAAAGATGCACTTAAAACATCAAACTTACCTTTTCTAAGATCAAGAAATAATTCAAAATTATAAGGCACAGAAAAATAAATTGTACAGAGCTTTCATTTTGACCAGAAGCTGAAGCAGTGACATGTATTGGATTTTAAGGCATTTATGGTGCCATGACAGTGTAAGTTTCACTTGCATGATTGTTTGTTTCTAGTGTACCTGGTTGTTGACTTTCAGGTGATCGTGAGAGAAGTGGTTGTGTGGAGAGTGTTATCTAGACAGAGAGAGATGGAATACAAGTTTCTCTGTGAAGCTGAATTTGTACCATCTTAATTGGCTTGACAGGGTGGAATCAGTTGCTATGGAGATATTGCTAAAGAGAAATGTGTCCAATATTTATGACTAAGCATGCCATCAACTTCAATTTAAGTTGTGGTGCATTTTGTGTCTGCTGGAGTCTATAAATCCGATGCACTTAAGATTATTTCCAAAAATTCCTTCCTTTTTTTTTCTTCCACTCTTGAGTTGTTCCTCAAGCTGTTCAATCAGTTCTTTCTTTCTGAGGAGGAAATTTCAGAACAAGCTTATACAGCAGGGATGTTCATGGTCCTGTTATGGTGCTGTCATCTTTTCTTAAGCTTTGTTGGTAACAAGCTGGGATTCATATCATAGATCATCCTCAGTCAATGTTCAGAGTTTTGATGAAACATAATAGAACTGTTGAATCCTGCACTATGTAAATGTCCAAGGTTGAAACAGGGAGCTCACTGCCACCTTACCAGGGCAACTAGGAATTGGCAATAAATACTGGCCCAGGCAGTGATGCCCATATCCCCTGAATAAATAAAGAACAAAAGAAAGTTCATGATTGGTGGGCTGCTGATTTTGTGTCATTAATCCATTCCTACAGATTATGAATTCATAACTCATCATTGCATGACGTAATGGTGAACTTATTAAGATCTGATCAGTTGATGCTGAGGATCAGAACATGACGGAAAAGCTGCAGGATTGTTGAAAAAAAATCCAGGGTTTGACGTACATCAATCAGGAAAGTAGGCTTTTCACCACTGCACCATTTTACTTTCATGCCACACAATATAGTTCACTCCTCATGTCTTGAAGGTACTTGGATAATAAACATGTCCTTGCTGGTGGTCTTCAACTTCAACAATACATGTAATAAAATACATATATAAAACCTACAGGTTTGTATAGATCAATCTAGTGATCCTTCGGACAAGCTGGAGATGGATTTAGAAAATAATATAGCAGCAGGAGTTAAATCCCAAAGGGATCTACTCCTACCAGTTTGTTCTAAATTAGGCAGTCTCTGTCTTTGTGACATAGTCTCAGATAAAGGGGCATTTAAGACTGAGCTGAAGAGAAATGACTTCACTCAGAAGACAGTAAATCTTTGGTCTGGTCTCCCTGAAAGGGCTTTGTAAACTCAATAATTGGTTTTGTTCAAGACAGACAACGTTGAATGGCTGTCATTACTTAAAAAAAGCTGAATTTACTATAAGTGGCAGAAATTCTACTAAGGCTCAATGTGCAGGGTGACCAGCATGGGACATGTGGCCTTGTTTTGTTGGATGCAGAATTTTCAGTAGTTGTTGCTGGGGCTAATCTCTATATTAATGATAATGGCTGCCCCGTAGAGAGACTGATCTTTCAGGTGCAGCCATTGTTGGAACTGCAGCCAGAAGATAAGACATGTCAATGGCCATGCCTGCACAAATTCTGGGAAATAAAACCTGGGCACAGCAGGATGGGTCAGGTGGAGAAGGTTCATAGAAAGCCGATGATTATGATAATGAAAGACCTCTCCTTAACCCTTCAGGATTCCTTTTAGAATGTCATAAAATGTTCCATGAGCTGATAAAAGTGACCAAGTAAGATATCTGATTACTAATCCTTCCTTGCAGTATCTTTATCCACGTTCCATTGTTTTAAAAATTCTCTAAGTTTGTATTCTGATACCTTCTGCCATTGTCTTGATACTTTTTATGCACAGTGTTCCATGCATGAACAAGTTCTTAACTTGCCACATTTATCCTTAACTGGGTTTTTCCTCCTCCTCTCTGGGAAATAGTGTCAGAATAAGAAGCATTTAAGACTGAGTTGAGCAGAAATGTCTTCACTTGGAAGGCAGTAAATCTTCAGAATTCTATCCCTGAAAGGGCTTTGCAAACTCAATCATTGATTTTGTTCAAGACAGACAATAATACATCGCTGAATGCTAATGACAACAAATGTGGTCTTGGTTTGAAAAAGCTATTTTGAAGTAAATGATCACTCATGATCTAATTGAATGGTGGAGCAGGTTTGATGGGCTGAATGACCTGTTGCTGCTCCTTTGTTCTAAATTAGACAGTAACCGTTTTGTCGGAAATGTGGCAGCTAGTTTGAACATAGTCATGCCTCTCAAATAGCAATGTGATCATGCACATAGCAATTAATTTAGGTTTTGGTTGAGGATAAATGTTGCCAGGACACTAGGGAATACTTTCAATAGTCTCTTCCTGGGACCATGAGATGTTTTTACATTTACTCAAAAAGGCAGATAGAGGCTTTATTCAATTTTTTTCTTGGACAGAGAGCATGTCTCTCAGTACTGCAATAGCAATATCAGTTTACATTCTGCTGTAGAGTATCTGGTCTGAGACATGAAACACAACTTTCTGACCCAGTGGTGAGTGTGCTCAAGTTGAACATTTTAATATGAAAATAGCCTATTGTGTTTAATTTGTTGGCCGAGTAATATTCCATCATTTGGTTGCTGGTCCTTCACAATGGTATTAAAAGTCAATATTGTTGCATCTCTTTTCTCCACAAAGCATGCCCTTATGTCTTTCAGATTCACTGCTGAAGGATGAATAAATCAAGGCAGCTCCATGCATACAGGAAACTCATTTGCAGATACCTGTGCTTGTTGTCACACATTAATTGGGCATTAAAGAATTGAAGTACATTTCAGATGATATAATAGTGTGGGTTAACAATGGGGTCTCATGACCACATGAGTGCAATCTATAATTCCAAGAACCCGTGGATGCCCAGCATTTTGATTTAAAAAAAAACAAATGCCTGATCATCCATTTGTTCTATTCCTACTGGAAATGTCATGAACTGGGCTGACCTGGCAGACAGAGCAGTAATTACTTACCTTTACACTGAATGTAAACAAGTTGACTGATCCAGCAATCTCATGATAATTTATGCCTTGCTCACTTATTTGTCTTGATTCTGCATCAAAGGAAGTGAACTGGGCTGACCTGGCACAAAGTGAATTAAACAGTTAACATTGGTGAAGATGAACAGCAAAATGGTGTATCTGGCAAAGACCTCTTTTACTTTTTCACAAGAGTAAATGTGTGGCTGAGACAATATATGTTAATAGTCAACTCTCTGAACTATAGTAACCAGTGTCTCCTTACTGAGGAATTATGTTGTTTTCCCACAATAATGGATTAAGACTTCCCGGCATTACTTCAGCTTTTTGCTGCGTGACCCCAGTGAAATATCAGAAAAAAGCAATCTTGTCAATCTATAGGCCCTCATGTTCAGGAAATTTCTGAATTTTCTGTATGCCCAGTCAGAATTTGACATCTTGGATTTTTACCTGTTCTCTCTTTCCTTCTTCAATGTCAAATATTTAATTTAAAAGAAGCCTAACCTTGGGAAACCCCAGACTGACAACTTTATACATACCTCCCACATTTCAAAGAAACATAACGGAGATTTTAAAATTAAACTTTCAACATCAGAAATAAAATGCAAATATTGTCTCAAAAAATGACCCAGTGATGTCTCTCCATGTGTTAGTACAATAAAATGTTGCATTTCACGTTTCTGTATTCAACATCAGCTTTCTTAGTTGCTGACCTTGGTTACAACAGAATAGATGATTCATCCTGAAACCTAAACCTATTTTTACATTGCTGTTTAGGAGATAATAATACAACCAAAATGTGGGCGTAAACTCAGCACAACTAAACTGTGCCCCAAATCCGAAATACCATTTTAAACAATCATCAAGATTTTGGGTACTAAGTGAATTTGTTTTCTGTTTTATTCACATCAGGTATTATGCATCTTTCTAACTTGTTTTGACAAATTAGATGTGTTTCATTTATATTATTGTAACTCTGTCTTTCTAATTTATGCCTGGGTTATGTCCAGGAGAAAGATGAAGCTGTCACACAGTAAATACTTGGAACATTAAAATGACAAAAATCCCAGTTTTAATTATCAGTTTGGGTTGAGTAAGCTGATTCTCCAGTTTGTGATATCAAAGTGGCACAACAGGATGTTTCAGTAATTCTTGGAAGAGGTCAGAGTTGAACTTGAAGGTGATGGCCATATAATTATTGTTATATTAATTAGACTACACTCACTGTATCTGACTACAAGAATAGGTAATTGAGGGAGATGTTAGAAGATATTCAGAATCTATGCCATTGTCTTCTATTCCTGTTACCAGCTTTGTCCCAAGCCATCAACTTTATCCCTTTCCTGCAACTGTATGAAGCTAGACCAAACAATTTATAACTTTGGTGTCATACTTAATCTCAAGATGGGGATTTGAGCTTGGATATGTGCCATCATTAAGACTACCTATCTCCATCTCTGTAACATTGCCCAGCTCTACACCCACATATGCAAACTTGTTACTTCTAGACTTCAACTATTACAGTGCAATTCTGGCTGGTCTACCATCTACGCCTCTTCAAAAACATAATTTCAGCAAAACCTTGTTACCCTATTCAGACTTCAAAAACCCATTCAACATACGTTTTGTGCTTGCTCATTTACATTGGCTTCCAATTGAACAATGTGTCAAGTTAAAAAAAATCTCATCCTTGTTTTCAAACCCCTTCATGGGCACATCCTTCATCTCTCTGACCATCTGAGATCTCTCTCTTTCTAGTCATTTGCACACCCTGATTTTAATCACTCCACCAATGGCAGCCATGCCTTAGGATCTGAAATTCCTTCCCTTAAACACTGCCTCTCTACCTCTCGTTGTATCCTTGAGACATGCATTTGATTATCCTACTCATGCAATGTACTTCTGTGGCTTGATGTCAAACTTTGTTTGATAATCGTCTTTCAAAGCATCTTGGAACATTTTACTACATTTTACTACATTAAACTTTCAACATCAGAAATAAAATGCAAATATTGTCTCAAAAAATGACCCAGTGATGTCTCTCCATGTGTTAGTACAATAAAATGTTGCATTTCACGTTTCTGTATTCAACATCAGCTTTCTTAGTTGCTGACCTTGGTTACAACAGAACAGATGATTCATCCTGAAACCTAAACCTATTTTTACATTGCTGTTTTTACATTGTTATTAAAATTAAAATACAAATTATTCTTATCAAAAGAACTGGATCCCAAAAATGCAAATCTTTTACAGGAAATGGAAAACCTATTATTTGTGCAAAAGGAATGGGGGTGTGGGGGTATGCAACCTCACCATCATGGACAAGGTTTTACCTGGCTGTGGATGCATGGTGCTGTTTTCTCTGGAACATGGAGTATCACTGTGCTCGCCAGAAATTGGAAGTAGTACTCTGGGTTCAGAGAAAACTAGATCATTCCACGTATCTGATCTGTTTCACGTAGCACATGCTTAATTGAAATCCTTACAGGAAAGCCAAACTGAATTGCTTTTTATTTGTTGGGAATAAACCAGCAACTGATTTTCATGTTGACTATCAGTTGAAATTAGGAAGAGTCTGCAAAACTTGGACTTTGCTTATTTTTATTACAAAGTTGTCAAGTTGAAAGCAATTACTCTCATGCTAATTTTGCCAATCTCCAGCTTCAGAGGGTTTATAGAAAGCCAGCAAACAATAGCACCAGCCTGGATAATGTTGAAAGATGTAGCTACTCTTCTTCCTGATAACTGAAACATAGGGAAGTCAGTATTGTATATCTTAATGTCTGCTTTTTAACAAGATGCCGTAAAGGAACAGAGACTTCAATGAGACCAATGTGATTTTCAACAGCGGAACTATAATAATGCTGTGACAGAAAATTAAGTCTGTGAGATTATGTTTCTAATGCTTTGTATCATTACATTCAGCTTCAAGACATTAGCAGAAGCCACCTTCAGATCAATATTAATGTGTGGGCCAGAATTGGCAACTGTATCAAAACTATAATTCTTGATTTCCAGGTCGTCTTGTCTCCAAGAAGTTCATGGTGTGATCTCAACTCTACCTAAAGAAAACTGTAGAAATTAAATTTGTATGAGCTAGCAAGTGTTTAGGATGATGCACAGAGAGAAAGTGACATCCCAGATTTATTAACACTTCACAGTAATGTTTGCTGGCTGCAGATTGGAAGAGTAGGGATGTACCTTTGCATAGCAATAGGAGAAAGAGTTTGTAACTCTCATCAGGAAGGTGTAGTTTGGGAGGTCCAAGATGGTGGCGATCCAGTAGGTCTGCCCTGCCCAAAAACCCAGACAAAGTGGTGCATTCACCCTCCCTTTTTACCCATTGTGGTGTCAATCACTGGTTTTAGACCCCTAGAACTGTTATTAGTTTCAGTGCTTTTCTTAAAGAAACAAAAATGACGAAGAGAAAAGCCATGGCGTCGCCCTCTGCAAATACTCCTGGGGACTTACCTGTGGAACAGCCTGGTCTCAGAGTTCAAGAAACTCAGAGAGGATGGATTCAGCAATGGAGGAGACCCGGACAAGGCTGGATCCGTATTGGCCATGCTGGAGAAACATGACCAGGAGATCCAGCACCTCGCATGGCGTGTCATGGAGGTGGAGCAGCAGGCCGTGGCTTCCGAAACCACAATGAAATCTTCACAGGGCTGGGTCCAGGCCCTGGAATGGCAGGTATGAGCCTTAGTCAAACAGGTCAACGGCCTTGAAAATCGAGGCCGTCTGAAGAATACCGGCCTGATTGGGCTGCCAAGTGGGAGGAGGAGCCAGCTGATCAACTTCTTGGAGCAATGGCTCCCGCAGTTTTTGAAGCTAGAAGTTGGGGCGGACCAGGTGCAGGTTGAACAGGCCCAGATCGGACCAGCGACCCCACTCAGTCCTAGTGTGACTCCAGCATTATATTGACAAGCAAATAGTGCTGGAAGTGTCTAGAGCACTGGGGAAGGATCCACAGACTCTGATATATTATGGGAAAAGATCTGCCACCCTGCCTACCCACAGCATGGTCACACAGAACACAGACATCAAGCCTATCCAAGCCATACAAGAAACACCCAGAATGCCTCAGCATTGACCAAACAAGCTGACAAGAGAAACCAGACATGACCATAGTCACTCATAGACTAGAGAATACACTTCCCAACACAAACTAACAATAAGCTTCCTGCACCTGATCAACACAGCTGCCCCAAAGCCTTAAGGGCAGTCTCATACACCAGTGATACACTAGGCAGACAAAGGACAAGTCAGCCGGAGAGGCACCAGAATACCTCACTCACGGGAGAGCAACAATGGAAACATCTTTCTGCTTTAAAAGGGACATTCTCACCTCTTGAAGAGAGCTAGAATCTCCTGATCCCATTAAGAACTGATTGCTGCCAAGATGCTATATTGTATCGACAATCAGGACATTCTTTTGATAACTACTTTGCGATTATCCCCATCGTAACTGGATTACTTAATTACAAATACATTGTATTTTCCCTATTCTTAATTAGCATCATTGCACAGGATTCCTATAAAACCTGGCTTGATTCTCAGCTCAAGGAAGAGAGTTTTGGCTACGTAGACAAGCTGGCTGTGCTGTTTCAGCTTAGTCAATTTCTCTTCCTCGATATTACTGTGTTAATAATTTCACTTCGATCTGTGTTTGTGCGATCTCTGCTTAATTGGGCTAATTTCTCCGACATATATGAAGGATCAAGAATTCTGTTCTTTCAAGACTTTTCTGTGGCCGTGATCAATAAGGGGAAGGCCTTTGATGAGGTAAAATAGAGGCTGAGGGACGTGAATATTCAGTACTCTGTAAGATATCCAGCAATATTACATTTTGGCCACAAGGGTCTCCATGTTTAATTTTGACTCACCGGAAAAGACAAACATCTCCTGGCTGGCTCAAATAATATGGACAATAGATTTTGCTTTATTTTGTCTGTAGTTTACCTGGTTTCCCTGGTCTAGTCTCTTTAATATGCGACAGTCTCCCTTTCTTTTCTCTCTCTCTGTTCCATCTCCTCTCCCTGCTTTCTCCACTCCCGTTATCATGTGTTTTTACATCATTCCCTTTTCATTTCTCTTTCGTAGTATGGGTTTGGTGGTGGGAGGGGTGACGGGGTGTTCTTTTTTATCATCAGGACTGCCTGTAGTCAAAGTATGGATGGGATGGGTTGAATGCCCACTTTTAATTTTCTTGTTGGAAGATGTATGTGACTTTTATGTGCTTTGTTTTGTCTGGGTTTGGGACGCAACTTCATCTAGAAGGAGAAATGAAGGGGTTAGTGGGTAGTACGGGTGCCACCTGTGGGCAAGGGGAAAGTCTGTTTTTATTTGCGTTATATGTTGGTTCATTGTAGAATAACTTGTTAGAAGTTTTGATTTGGTAGTTTTTGTAGGTTGTATTTTCAAGTTTACACGAACTGTTCACTGATTTCACTTGGCACGCTATAGATGGGATTCTTCCTCTCCAGGGTCACGGACTGTTTCGGATGGCTATGGCTAACCACTCGTTTAAATGGTGCATCTGGAATGTTAAGGGGAGTCATTCACCAAGTAAAAGAAAAAAGGTAGTTTCAAACCCTAGAAAGGAAAGGATCAATATAATCTTGTTGCAAGAAACACATTAACTGATAAGGAGCACTTAAAGTTACAGCAGGGAGGGTCCTTTTATTCGAAAAGTAGAGGAGTAGCTATACTCATTCAGAAGAATCTACCATTTCAGTTGTTAGACTAAATTAAGGATGAATGTGCTCGGTTTCTTATCCTTAAAGCTTCAATACATGGAGATGAATGTAGGATCTTGAATGTATATTACTCCCCATCCGCCGAAACGCCCTCTCAAGTTTGTAATGGATGCGCTGTCCAGGTTGATGGCCCTTGAGGTGTGTCATACAATTGTAGAGGGGCACTTTAACTGACTTATGCACCCCGAGGTGGATAGGTTGCCAAGGGGTCTCACTGGTATATCCCCGCAATCCAGGCAGCTGTTGGACCTGATCAGGAAGATGGAGTTGGTGGATGTGTGGAGATGTCTTCACCTTGAGGATAGGGACTTCATCTTTTTCTCCAACCCACATAAGTGCTATACTAGGATTGATGTGTTTTTTGCCCCATCTGCCTTTTTGCATTTGGTGCTCTCCTGCAGAATCAGGCATGTAGCCATTTCTGATCAGGCACTGTGCACACCTCCCAGGTGTAACTTTAAAGCAGGCATCTCTTTTGAATGCCGGTCTGACAATCCAAGAGGTATAGAAGGCGGTGAGGCAGCTCCAGAGTGGTAATGTGCCTGACCCAGATGAATTTCGGAGTGAGTTCTATAAGGAGTTCATTGACATGCTGGCCAGGCCAATGTTGGATATGTACAATTATTCATACAGTCAGGACTGCCTCCCGTCTCTCTGAGAGAAGCAAATATTTCTCTTATTCTCAAGAGAGGGGAAACCCCAGAGGCTTGCACTTTGCATAGGCCCATACAGTTATTAAACGTGGACTTTAAATTTTGTCAAAAATGTTGGCATTGAGGCTGGAGAAGGTCTTGCCTTTCATTGTAAAAGAGGACCAGACAGGGCTTATTAGGGGTCACAGATCCTCCAATAATATTAGGAGACTGTTAAATATGATTCAGATGTGCCAACAAGGTTCAATTCCGGGCTTGGTAGTCTCCTTGGATTCAGCAAAAGTGTTTGACTGGGTGGACTGCCTGTACCTCTTTTATGTCCTGGAACGGTTTGGCCTTGCAGGTATCTTTGTCAGGTAGGTGGCAGTGTTATATAGTGACCCTAAAGCAGTAGTTCTCACTTATGCTATAAGGTCTGACAAATGTAGCATTGGCAGAGACAGCCGACAAGGGTGCCCACCTCTCACCATTGCTATTTACATTGGTGATTGAGCCGTTGGCAGAGGCCATCTGGAGGGACCCCAATATAACTGCCCCGGAGTTGGGATCAGGAAGGCATAAGATCACCCTTTGCACAGATGACGGTTTTCTCTTTATAACTAACCTGACGATATATATGCCGCGTTTAATACAAGCGATTAATTTATTTGGCTCTTTCTTGGAGTATAAAATCAATTTTATGAAATTGGAGGCCATGCCTGTCAGGGGTCTTATTAGAGTATCTGATCTTGGGGGGTGGAATCTGATTTCCTTTCAGATGGTCAAAGTGAGGTTTCTTGTATTTAGGCATTTTTATCACCGTGGCCTTTGATCAATTATATAAAGCTAACTTTGTACTGTTGCTAGAGAAGGTAAGACAGGACCTTTGGCGCTGGAAGAAACTGCCGATATTCTGGTTGGGTAGAATAGCTCTGGTTAAAATGAATGTTCTCCCTTGTTTATTATATCCCATGCAAATGCTCCCTTTGATTTTGCCCAGGCAGGTGCTACGGAGGCTTTACAGTTGACTCAGCTCTTTTATCTGGCGTCACAGGCAGCCTCTTAAGCTTGCCAAGTTGCAGCTCCCACAGGGGATGCAGCGTGTGGATTTTCTAGACTCTAAGAAATACCAAATAAGTTCCCTACTATCCTCTGAGGCTGACTGGGCTCGTCAGGTGGTCAGTTTGGCTGGACATCGAGGCCTCCCAGGCAAAATGTTCCCTCATTAATCTGTTGCTCATGGGCAAGATGAGGACTGTTATGGACTATCGCAGAAATCCGATTGACCTTAACATGGTTAAAGCATGGAGAATGATGCGACAAAGTGAGGGCAATTTACAAATAGCTTCCCTTTTACTCCCATAGTAGGATTGGTAGGATTCCAACTGGCATCGATGGATTCTGGCTTTAGGCTCTGGGAGTCCAGAAGAGTTGCCTATTTGGGTGACTTATTTGATGGGGAAGTCATGGTGCCTTTCGAATAGCTGAGCCAGAAATATGAGATATCTAGGAAGGATCTATTTCATTACTTTCAGATTAGGGGCTTTATACAGAAAAAGACTACATTAATGGTTAGTCCATATAAGTCGGATATGGAGAGGAGAGTGCTTCAGTCCTCGGGCACTTTCTCGGTCAGCATCCTCTATCATTTATTAGGAGGTAGCGTCTCAAAGGACATCGAGCAGTTGTGTGGAATCTGGGCTCAGGAATTTGCAGGTGGAGATCTCACCAAAACATAAGAAAGATTTGGATTTCCAATAGGATGCAGGCTATGCAATTGAAGATACTCCACAGGGTTTATTTGGCACCGGCGTGTTTCCAATGTGTCCCAAATGTAAAATAAGTTGGGACACGATAGCATAAGTTCGTTATAAAGCACATTCCCCTGGATTTCCTTACAAGTTTGGTGCACCAGAAAACTGAACTATTTTTATTGTACGTGGCAGCCCTTTTTGAACCATATAGAAGTGGACGTATCGGTTATGTTGGTTAGGGCCTTTGTGTAGCCAGAGGGCTGTGTATGGAAGCCCGGAGGCCCCTGGGAGGAAGAAATTTGAACAAATGAGTATGCTAACTGATGCTCCCAGTGATGGGGAGCTTTGGTGGGATTGCGCAGAATGTTGTCACTTAACGTAATTTAATTTAATTTGCCTCGGTTCAACTCGGTTTAATTTAGTTGCTTTTTATTTTGATTCATTCATTTATTGAATTGTAGTTTGTGTAGAGTCTTTTTTTCTTCTAGATTGTTTTGGAGTAGATTGGTAGTTTATTTATGTTTATTGTTGATATATTGCAAGATTGTTCTATTATTTTGAAGTCATTTTAGATTTTTGTAAAACAAAATTCAAAACCTTTTTCTCAATAAAAATATTTATTAAAAAGAAAAGGTGTGGATTGAACTATCTGAGAACATGAGTAGCATCAGCATTGCACCCCTGTATTGGATAATCTCTCAGAAAGCAGTTCAAACAGAAATGGCAAGTTCATTTGCCGATTTGACTACACCCTGTGTTGCCATCATCAATGCTCTTTTCACTCTGTCTTGTTAGGCAGCAGCTATACTCAGATCCAGTCAACTTTCATCAATACCCAACCTGCATCTTTGTCAGTTTGCTGTTACCATTTGGTCCTAGTTCTTAAGTCTGATGGAATGGTCACACACAGCAAAGACACTGCATCCATTGGTGTGTACTTAAGCCTCATTACACACAGGTCTGCTGTTTTAGTCATTTGTCAGAGAAAACAGCTCAAAAGGGAGTAGGAAAGGACTGAAGGTGGTCCACGACAAATAGTCCAGCTCTCCAATGCAGTAGGATGCTCAATAGTATGACTGTAATATTCCCAGACATAATGGAGAATCTGTAAATGAGGCACTGCACAATATATTTTACAAGAGAAAAAATAGAAGATATTCTATAGAATCTATAGAATATTGAAGGAGGTGGCAGTGGGGATAATGGATGACTTAGTTTTCATCTTTCAAAATTCTACAGATTCTGCAAAGTTTCCTGAAACTTTGAAAGGTAGTGAATATAACCCCACTGTTTCAGAAAGGAGAGGAAGAGTAAACGGGCAACTGCATACCTGTTAGTCTAACTTCAGTCATTGGTAAATGCTGGAATCTACAAAATGGATGTGAGTACAGGACATTTAAAAAGCATTGGTATGGACGTTTGGTGTAAATATGAAGCTGTGAAAGGGGAAAAAAAATCTGGTTTAGTAAAAACCAAAAGAATTGCGGTGCTGGAAATCAGAAACAAAACCTCAAATTGCTGGAAGGAGAACAAACAAGGATAGGGCTTGTACAATTTATGGTAGAGCCTTGGGTAGTGCTGTAGAACAGGTATATGGGGGGGGTGCACGTATATAATTCTTTGAAATTTCTGTCGCATATAGACAGGGTGGCTGAAATGGCATTTGGCATGCTTGCCTTCATTGCTCAGTCCTCTGAGTATAGACGTTGGGAAGTCATAGTGAGGTTGTACAGGACATTGGTGAGAACTTTTCTGGAATACTGTGTCTAGTTTCAATCTCCCAGTTATCGGAATGATATTATCAAGCTGGAGTGGGTTCAGAAGAGATTTACCAGGATGTTGCTGGGTATAGAAGGTTTGAGTTATAAAGAAGGGCTGGATAGGTTGGGACATTTTTCACTGGAGCATAGGAGGTTGAGAGTCAACCTGACAGAAGTTTCTAAAATAATGAGGGGTACAGATAGAGTTAATGGAAGTTTTCTTTTCTGTGGGATGGGGGATTTCAAGACTAGGGAGGAGATTTTTAAGTTAGAGACGAGAGATTTAAGAAAGACGGAAGGTGGTTTGTGTGTGGAATGAACTTCCTGAGGAAGTGATGGATGTGGGTGCAATTACAATGCCTAAGAGACATTTGGACAGATATATGAATAGAAAAGATTTGGAGGGATATGGGGCAGAAGCATGCAGGTGGGACTCGTTTAGATTATGTTTGGCATGGATTGGTTAGACGGAAGGGTCTGTTTCTGTGCTGTACGATTCTGACTCTATGACTCATCAGGTCTGGCAGCATCTGTGAAGAGAAATCAGAGCTAACATTTTGGGTCCAATGACTGGATTAGCTCAGTTTAGAAAAACTGGTCAGCATGGATGAGTTGGACTGAAGGATCTGTTTCCTTGCTTTATGACTCTATGGTAAGACAATGACAGCTTTAGTTTTTTTTAAAAATGCATTTGAGTGAGAGATATATTGAAAATGCTCTGCATGATTTTATGCAAGATTGAATCATAAAGAAAATTATAATTCAATGCATTGTGTTTCTCCAAATATGCCTTTTGATCTAACATACCCTTTTAAAGTTCATGGTTTGTATATTTCAGCAAGAAAATTCTGTTCTGCTTAACCTAATTTGTGTGTGTAAATTAGGTGTAATTAGCATAATTGTTCATGATATTCCTGGTAGTATAATAATCTTGCAATCCAACTTGTTTTGTAAAGGCAATTTTTTAAAACGAGCATTCAAAGTTTGAGTTCTAATTAATCAGAGTTAAAGGTACATTGAAGCATTGTATTAAACAAATCTAACTACTGTCAAATAAGATAATGGCAAAAATAATTAAGAAGTTTGTAATAGATCTAGTGTATTGGAAATCATTCTGTTTTAATTAAATAGTACATCCTGGAACAACAGGAAGAGAATTATATAAGTTGAAGTGTATGTTGTTTGGAAAACCACAACTTGTTTCCTGTGGCCTTGAGTCCATAACACAAAATTACTCTGAGATTTTCACTATTTGTCAATGAATTGGCACCCAGTCATAATAAGGCTGTTAACATATTGGGTATAAAAATGGCAGAGAGGCACTTAGTTAGAAATCAATTTAACAAACAGAAACATGGTAAGTTTGTTTAAAATGAAATCATAGATTAACAAAAGGTAGCTGTGAAGTTTAACAGTTAACTTAGCAAACCACAAAATGCATGGTTGCAAGATAAGGTATTTATTTAATTGAACTGTAATCTAATGAATAAAGCATTGTGGATGGACTTTGAAAACCTGCCAGAAGATGTTCTTTGGCTGTGAAGGTTTGAAAGTTGAATTAAAGATGCAGTTGCTCCTTTGCACATATAGAAACAGATAGGGAGAGAATTGGAACAGATATTTCCTGGAAAAGGTGAATGTGGAATAACTTAGACTTGGTCAATCTGGAAGCAATATAGAACTAATGAAGGCAGGTGTCATGTGAAGTTGTAGGAGTGGAAAAGAAACCACTTGAGGAAAGGAGGCAAATTCAGTTATATTACATGTAGAAGGAAAGGAAACATTTTATGCTTTGAAGGTCAGTAAAATATGCGACATTAGCTTAGATTAGTGTAGTCTCAAGAGTCTTCATTTCTAAATCGCAGCTTTAGTTGATGAAAGAAATAAAGGAATTGGAATTCTCCATGTTGACTATTGAGTTCAAAACATCTCTGGAAGTGGGAGTGCATTTAAGAAAAATGAACAAACAGCAAAATTTATAACTGACCTTGGAGGAACCAGTGTGGGAGAGTACAGGAGCAGTTAAGTGCATAGTTTTTTTTTAAAGTATAATCTTGCTATAAATCTATAATAGTGGGTAGAGTTGGTTCTTTTTATTATATGTTTTATTGAGATCTGCCTCTTGATTAAATTTTCAAAATATAAAACAAAGGTACTAAGTTAGCCTGGAGCAGTGTTTTTAGAGCAGTAAGGAGGTGTTATTTTCTGGATCTGTAGATTGTTAAGGAGCAAAGATGGCATTTAGCAGAGTGATATGCTCTTCCGGTCAGATGTGGGAAATTAGGGAGAGTTTCCATGTTGCTGATGATTATGTTTGCAGGAGGTGTCTTTGGTTGAGAATCCTATCTGATTGCATGGTTCGGTTTGAGCATAAGTTAGAGGCAATGAGATATTTACAGGAGATGGGAATATGATGGATGGCAATTAAAGGAAAGGAGAAAAAAACGCAGATGTAGTCAGATAGATGGGTTACCGTCAGGAAAGGTTGGTGAGGGAGGCAGGTAATGCAGGAGTCACCTTGTGGCTAGCCCCATTTCAAACAAGTATGCTGTTTTGGGAAATGTAGAGAGTGGTTGGCTCTCAGGGGAATGTAGCTGTTCAGCCAAGTTTCTGATACCGAGATTGACTCTTATGTAACGTGGGGTGCATCAGGTTGCAAACAATTATGATAGGGGACTCTCCAGTTGGAGGTGCAGACAGATTTGAGAAATCAGAATGGTGGGTTGCCTTCCTGGTGCCAGGATCGAGGCTATCTTGGTGAGAGTGCAGAATATTCTCAAAGGGGAGTGGGAACAGAAGGAGGTCATTATGCACATTGGAACTAATGACATAGGAAGGGAAAAGGATGAAATTCTGAAGGGAGAATATAGAAAGTTAAACAGGAATTTAAAAAGGACGTCCTTGAGGGCAGTAATATTTGGGTTATACCTGGTGCTACAAGCTGGTGAGGGTGGGAATAGGAAAATAGAGCAGAAGAATGTGTGGCTGAGGGGTGGTGCAGGGGAGAAGGGTTCCTATTTTTGGATCATTGAAATCTCTTCTGGGATAGAAGTGATCTGTATAAGAAGGATATATTGCACCTGAATTACAAGGGGACTAATCTACTGGCAAGCAGATTTGCTTGAGCTGCTTGGGAGGATTTAAACTAGTAAGGTGGGGGATGGGGGGGATTCAGGAAAGCAGTGATGAAGAGGTCAGTCTGAGATTGGTATAGTTGGGAAAAGGAGCAAGTCAAACAGTTAGTTGAGGCAGGAACAAAACCGAGAACAAGGTAGTACTGCTAAACTAAATCACATTTATTTCAATGCAAGATACCTAACAGAGAAGGCAGATGAACTAAGGGCATTTTAGGAACATGGGACTGGGATATCATAGCCTCAGGGATGAACAGGACTGGCAGCTTAATGTTCCAAGATACAAATATTATAGGAAGTTTAGAAAAGGGAGTAAGACAGGGATAACATTACAGCTGTACTTTGGGAGGATATTCTTGGGAATAAATCAAGGGATGTTATTTGAGTGGAATTAAGAAATAAGGAAGGGATGATCACCTTATTGGGATTGTACTATAGATCCCAATTGTCAGTGGGAAATTAAGAAACAAATTTGTGAGGAGATCTCCGTTATCTGCAATAATAATAGGGTTGTTATGGTGGGGGAATTAAACTTTCCAAATATACACTGGAACTGCGATAGTGTCAAGGTGGAGCGGAATTTGTTAGGTGTGTACAAGAACATTTTCTTGTGGATGTGTCTTTTAAAGAAGGTGTAAAACTTGACCTACACTTCAGAAATAAGTCAGGGCAAGTGACTGATGTTTTAGTGGAAGAGCAATTTCGGGCCAGCGACCATAATTCTAATAGTTTTAAATAGTGATAGAAAAACATAGAATGGATCTAAAAGTTCAAGTTGTAAATTTAGACAATATTAGGCAAGAACTTTCAAAAGTTGATTTGTTCCCAGATACTGGATGGCTTGAAAATGGGAAGTCTTCAAAAACGAGATAACAAGAGCCCAGAGAAATTATGTTCCTGTTAGGGTGAAAGGTGTAGGGAATGTTGGATGACTAGAGAAATTGAGATTTTGGTCAAGGAGAAGAAGGAAGCATATGTCAGGTGGAGACAGCAGAAATCGAGTGAATTCTTAGAAGAGTATGAAGGCAATATGTATATACTTAAGAGAGAAATCAGGAGGGTCAAAAGGAGATAGTTTTGGCAAAAAGGGTTAAGGAGAATCCAAAGGGATTTTATAAATATATTAAGGACAAAAGAATAGGACCCCTCAAAGATAAGCAAGGCAGCCTATGTGTGGAACTGCTGGAGATGGAGGAGTGTTTTGCATCAGTATTTACCATGGAGAAGGACATGGAAGATATAGAATCTGGGGAAATAGATGGTGACATCTCGAAAAATGTCCATATTACAGAGGAACTGGTGCTGGATGTCTTGAAATGCATAAAGGTGGATAAAGCCCAGGACCTGATCAGATGTACCCTTGAACTCTGTGGGAAGCTAGAGGTGTGATTGCTGGGCATCTTTTTGAGATATTTGCATCATCGATAGTCACAGGTGAAGTGGCGGAAGACTGGAGGTTGGCTAACATGGTGTAACTATTTAAGGAACATGGTAAGGAAGCTTCAGGGAGCTATTTACCAGAGAGCCTGACATCAATGGTCGGCAGGTTGTTGGAGGGAGTCGTGAGGGACAGGATTTGGAGGTGTTGGTGTTGGACTGGGGTGGACAAGGTTAAAAAGCACACCACCAGATTATAGTACGACAGGTTTATTTAGAAGCACGAGCTTTCGAGGTGCTACCTCTTCATCAGGTGGTTGAGGAGCAGGTCCAGAATTTATAGCAATAGGGTTACAGTGTCACAGAGTTGTAATGATATATTAAACAAACTTAGATTCAGTCTTGCATCTTTTAGGATGACGTGCTGGTTTAGGGGCTTTAATATGTGAATTTGAGAACTCCTTTTAAGGCACATTCTCAAGGTGACTTCAGTTTAACTAACAATAGGTGTTATCCCAATGTTGAGTCAGGTTTATTTCGAAAGTGGGACTTAGAGAATATTACATGGATTGATGCAGTTTTTGAGCAAAATAAAAAAGAAATTCTGCAAATACAGGTCCACCACATAAATTTATGTCTGCGTGTGCAGGAAAGACAGAGAGGGTGTGTGTGTGTGAGTGCATGTGGAAGTTTGTGGATATAGATGTTTGTGGATATGGATATGGTCAAGTATTTGTGTGAATGTGATGGGGTATAACCTGTGAGAGGGTGTGTGCATGGGTGTGAGTGTGGGTGGTGCATGTGTGTGTGCATGGGAGAAAGCTTTTGTATGAGAGGGCCTGCATGATTGTGTGAGTATGTAGGAGCATGTGTGTGTGTGTGAGAGAGAGAGAGAATTATAGTGCAGTGGAGGCACCTGTAGTGTGACGTGAAACCAAGATCCTGGTTGAGGCCATTTCCATGGGTACCAAACTTGACTTTTAGGCTCGGCCATTTTGCGTTGTTACTTGTTCTGAAGTCCGCCTTGGAGGATGGTCACCTGGAGGTCCGAGGTCGAATGTCCCTGACTGCCGAAGTGTTCCCCGATTGGGAGGGAACACTCCTGTCTGGTGATTGTTGTGCAGTGAGCGTTCACCTGTTGTCATAGCATCTGATCAGTCTCAGTGATGCACCAAGCCTCGGGAGGGGCAGGGTGGAG
The DNA here is from genome assembly GCF_004010195.1 of Chiloscyllium plagiosum. NCBI lineage: Eukaryota > Metazoa > Chordata > Chondrichthyes > Orectolobiformes > Hemiscylliidae > Chiloscyllium > Chiloscyllium plagiosum. Next base: position 33,954,834 of record NC_057715.1, on the reverse strand, counting down.
CGGATAGATGGGAAGGAAGATGGACAGGTAGGACAGGTCATGAGCATGGTGCTGAGCTGGAAGGTTGGTACTAATGTAAGGTGAGGATAGGGGGAATGAGGAAACTGGTGAAATCCACATTGATGCCATGGGGTTGGAGGGGCTGAGGCGGAAGATGAGGCGTTCTTCCTCCAGGCGTCGGATGGTAAGGGACTGGCGATGGAGGAGGCACAGGACCTGCATGTCCTTGGCAGGCTGGGAGGGGGAGTTAAAGTGTTCGGCCACGGGACAGTGGATTGATTGGTGCGGGTGTGTCTGGGATGTTCTCTGAAGTGGGGTGGCACAGTGGCTCAGTGGTTAGCACCGCTACCTCACAGCGCCAGGGACCCAGGCTTGATTCCTGCCTTGGCTAACTGTCTGTGTGGAGTTTGCACATTCTCCCCATGTCTGCGTGAGTTTCCTCTGGCTGCTTCGGTTTCCTCCCACAATCCAAAGATGTGCAGGATAGGTGAACTGGTCACGCTAAATTGCCCATAGACAGGGGTGAATATGGGGAATGGGTCTGGGTGCGTTAGTCTTCAGAGGGTCGGTATGGACTTGTTGGCCAAAAGGGCCTGTTTCCATACTGTAGGGAATCTAATCTCAGAATCTAATCTAAGCGCTCTGCAAGTAGGCGTCCTATCTCTCCAATGTAGAGGAGACTGGATCAGGAGCAACGGACACAGTAAATGATGTGTGGAAGTGAAGGTGAAACTTTGATGCTTGTGGACGGCTCTTTTGGGGCCTTGGATGGAGGTGAGGGAGAATGTGTGGGCGCAGGTTTTGCAACTCCTACATTGGCAGGGGAAGGTGCCAGGAGGGGAGGGTTGGTTGGTGGGCAGGTGTGGCCCTGACCAGGTCGTCATGGAGGGAACAGTCTTTATGGAAAGTGGATAGGGGTGGGGAGGGAAATATATCTGTGGTGGTGGGATCTGTTTGTAGGTGGTGGAAATGGCGGAGGATGATGCAATGTATGTGGAGGTGGATGGGGTGGAAGGTGAGGACCAGGGGCTGTTCCGTCCTCATTACAGTTGGAGGGGTGAGGTTCGAGGGCGGAGGTGCAGGATGTGGATGACGTGCACTGGAGGCCATCATCAACCATGTAAGAGAGGAAATTGCAGTCTTTAAAGAAGGAGGCCACCTGGTGTGTTCTGTGTTGGAACTGGTCCTCCTGGGAACAGGTGAGGCGGAGGAAATGGGAATAAAGGATAGCATTTTTGCATGAGGCAGGATGGGAGGAGGTATAATCCAGGTAGCTGTGGGAGGCAGTGAATTTGTTGAAAATGTCAGTGTTGAGTTGGTCACTGTTGATGGAGATGGAGAGGTCCAGGAAGGGCAGAGAGGTGTCAGAGATGGTCCAGGTGAATTTAAGGTTGGAGTGTAATGTGTTGGTGAACTTGATGAACTGTTTAACCTCCTTGTGGGAGCATGAGGTGGCGCTGATGCAGTCATCAGTGTAGCGGAGGAAAAGGTGGGCAATGGTGCCGGTGTAACTGTGGAAGATAGACTGTTCCATGTAGCTGACAAAGAGACAGGCATAGCTGGGGCCCATCCAGGTGCCCATGGCTACCCCTTTCGTCTGGAGGAAGTGGGAGGACTCAAAGGAGAAATTGTTGAGGGTGAGGACCAGTTTGGCCAAATGGATAAGAGTGTCAGTGGAAGGGTCGGGATGTCGGGAGAGGAAGAAATGGAGGGCTTGGAGGCCCTGGTCATGACTTGTGGAAGTGTAGAGGGACTGGATGTCCATGGTGAAGATGAGGTATTGGGGCGCCAAGGAAACAGAAGTCTTGGAAGTGGGGAGGGTGTGGGTCGTGTCCTGAACATATGTGGGGAGTTCCTGGACCAAGGGGGATAAGACAGTATCGAGGCATGTGGAGGTGAATTCAGTGGGGTAGGAGCTGGCTGAGATGATAGGTTGGCTGGGGTAGTCAGGCTTGTGGATCTTGGGTAGGAGGTAGAACCGGGCTGTGCAGGGTTCCAAAACAATGAGGGTGAAAGCTGTGGATGGGAGATCCCCTGAGGTGATGAGGTCGTGTACGGTCTGGGAGATGACGGTTTGGTGATGGGAAATGAGGTCTTAGTCGAGGAGGCGGTAGGAGGTGGTGTCTTGAAGTTGCCGCCTGGCTTCATCAGTGCACCAAACTATCACCCACCACTACTGGTTTGATGGTGAGGTTGTGGTTGGAGCAGAGGGAGTGGAGGGTTATGCGTTGTGAGGATGAGAGGTTGGAGTGGGAGAGGGAGGTGGACAGGTTGAGGTGGTTAATGTCTCGGCGGCAGTTGGAAATAAAGAAGTTGAGGGTGGATAACAGAGCGGCATGGGGTGTCCAGTTGGCTGGGATGTGTTGGAGGTGGGCGGGAGTCTTGATTGAAAAAGTAAGCTCGGAGGCGGCGGAAGAATTGTTCGATGTCACAATGCGTATTGAATTCGTTGGTGCTTGAACAGAGGGAGAAGAAAGTAAGGCCTTTGCTGAGGACTGATCGTTCAGTGAGGGAGAGGTCTGGGGAGATAGTGAAAACTCAGCAGGGCTAGGAGCTGGGACCTGGTGCAGGGCTGGAGCTGGAAGTGGGGTGGAGACTGCAGTAGCGAGGGGACTGGGGGGAGGACGTCATTTGCGGAAGTGACACTCACCTTGGGCGTCGGGGGTGGGGGGAATGGAGGTGGTGACTGTGGAATCAGCTACAGGCAAGTCGGTGGTGTACAGGTGAGGGGGCGGAAGTGGTTGCAACGATGGCAGCTGTGGGAGCGATGGTGGCGGAATGCTTGATGTCGACGATGCTGTAGGAGACAGAAGTTGCTGCAGCAGCAGCCACAAAGGGGGCGGAAGTCGCGCAATGCGTGGCGTGGTTGATGTTGGATGGGGCGGAAGTGGCTGCGGCAGCGGCAACAGATGGGGGCGGAAGTGTTGTACCAGTTGGGCCTTGTGTTGGTCTCGGCGGCAACAGATCTCATAGCGGTCGCAGCAGCTATTGTCTGGCTGGCAGTCGCAGAGACGGCATGAGCTTTATCCTGGGATGGGGGGGTCCAGAACTATAGGTATGGGTGAGAGGGGAAAAATGTAAAAGGGACCTAAGAGTTAACTTTTTCATGCAGAGGATGGTGTGTATACAAATGAGTCAGAGGAAGTGGTGGAGGCTGGTACAATTAGAACATTTAAGAGAGACCTCCATGGCTTTATGAATAGGAAGGGTTGAGGGGGATATGGAACTAGACTAGTTTAGGATATTTGGTTGGCATGGATACATTGGACCAAAGGTTTGTTTCTGTGTTGTATATTTCTATGGCTGTATGACTGTAAGTGGATATTCCAAGTACTTGTCTTTATTGTGTGGCCCAAGTGTTTACGATTTGCAACTATGATAGGAGAGCCAGGTTTGGCAATTGCAGGACATTTCATAACATTGACTATTGTTTCGACATGCTTTATGTTTAGGTCATAAAATTGTTTGAATGCCAAGTTATAGTATTATAATATTACAAAAAGGGAACTTAGAAATTTTTGCACTTGTATGCTTTTAACCATACAGAATTCAGCTAAGAATTGCAGAATTTGGCTGAGAATTAGTCTGAATTCAATGTAAAATGAAATAGAGAACAGAGTCCATGGCTCTTGTAATGCAGTGGCCGTACCCTGCCTCTGAGATAGGAGACCTGAGTTTAAGTCCCACCTGCTCCAGTGGTGTGTCATAACATCTCTGAACAGGTTGATCAGAAAATATCTAAAACAGAAATTAAGAGAAGGAAATGAAATTTGGGTGATGTGCAGGAGAGAGGAGACAGATAAAATATTAAATTAAAACGTTTATATACTTAGTCTCCAACAACAATTAAAATCTGAAGGAATTAAACTCCTCACTAATGGTTAACTGTCAATACCCGGCCATCCAGAAATTATTGAGATGTATTGCTTTGTGAGGCAGGGACTTGAAATGACAAGCTTTAATTTTTTGTAGTAAAATTTTCATATCTGTTGCACAAATACAGGAATTATTTGGTGTCCTTCAGTGATCATGCAGAGAATTCTATGCTGTTTCCATAAATCTAACGGTGCAGTACCACAACTCTCGTGGGAGGCAACCTTTAACGTGATGGAGTCTAATCACACATTTCCTACATGCTGCACATTTGCACAGAAATGTGTACCATTATGTCCACTGTTAGTTTATGAAAAACAAAGGCTGCTTCATTATTTTGAAAGATGGGAGCGAACATGAAGCCAACAACAGTGAACAGGTATTGATGTTTGTCATCCTCTCACTTTTCTTGCATGTACTTTTGCATTTAAATAAAAAGGCATTTTAATTCTCTCAAAATTGACAATCATTGAATTTGTTATTGCTGTACCTCAAAATGAAGAAACCAACTATTGCATGCATTGTTGTCCTCTTGTTTGTTTTGTTGGATTTCTAAAAGTACCTTCATTTGCCAATTTTATTTTGTACAGAGTTTTATGTGCACAATTTAGAAATTTTCATTAACATTTTGATGTGGTGCTCCATTTCCTTAGACACAAGAACACACATGATCACATTCTGTTCCACAGCAATATCTAACTTTTAAAAATCCAAACTGCAATCCAAATTGCACTGCAGTTACCCAGGCACAGTAAATTTTGACCACTACTGTCTGAAGGAGTATTGACAATAATAATTGAATGTCATCAAATACAAGCTAAGGGACTACAATGCTATCTATGTAAATGACAAATACCAGCGGCAACTAATTATGTTTTACCAAGGATTATTATGCTACTAAACCCAGCAGGGTTCAATAAAAATTTTAGTTGAGGCTGACAAATATACAGATGTAGAAAATGCTCACAGAGGCCATTAGTTTTGTTGGAGATTTTGTGGCTTCCATCCACACGGGGAATAGAGTGAGCATATTGAAAGTACACTTGCAATTGCAGATTTTTTTTTGTACAGCTTTTGGAAATATAAATAAAATCATTCTTTTACATGGAAAATTATATTTTGATTTTTAAATTTCATCATAGCAACACAAAAATAATCATAAAAATTTTAATCCATTAAATTGGACAAATAACTGACCTGAATGAAATGTGTACTGCAAGTGTAACATTCTAGATAGAAGTTTATTGGATTGTGAATGGCATGGGTAGAGTGGAAAGTATGAATCTTTTTGCCAGGATGGAGTGGCCAATTACAGAGGGACACAGGTCCAAGGTGCATGGGGGTGGGGGGAGTTTAAAAGAGATGTGCGAGGCAGGTTTTTCACATGAAAAGTGCTGAGTACTTGGAGTGCATTGCCAGAGGAGCTGGTGGAAGCAGATACAATAGCAGCTTTCAAGAAGCACCTGATTGAAAACATGAAAAGGAAGGGAATAGAGGGATATGGATCCTGTAAGTGAAGGCAGTTTTAATATGAAAGGGCAAAATGGGTCTCATTTTGGAGGGCTGAAAGGCCTGTTCCTGTTCTTTGTTCCTAAAGAGGATGATTCATACATCTATATGGTGAACGAGCAAATGAGCAAAATCACGACAAGCTGCCTGAATGTTGCAAGGATGTTGCTCCTACATGCATCATAAAATTATGATTTTCATTTCCTTGAACATGACATCTGTCCACTATCTGTTCCACTTAAACTATTCTTCAGTCAGACTTAGTGATATGATCAATAATTTAGGGGCAGAATTTTGTGTATTCATTTCACATTAGTTGGTGACCATTTCTGGGAAATAGTGGTGCAGTGGTAAAATCATTGGACTAGTAATCCAGATTGATTTAAGATGTACAACAATGAGTTTGACTTTTAACTGACACTCTTTTGTCTGCCTGCAACTTGTTGGTTTTCCAGTGTAAAAGAGTTGACCATGACACAGTGTTGCAGATTGGCATATTCCAAAGTCCAGGAATACATGCTGAGGGACGCACTAAAGCTTGGGGCAGGTGCCACCAAAATACAGGAGGGAAATACCACATTAAATGTCTTTCTGCCAAAGTTTACTGAGGTCCAATCAATTAACAGACCCTCTTTATGTCTTAAATGAATGTAAATATGGTCCTGTATAAGGAAGAAATGCCTTGGTTTTTTTTTTTATCTGCAGGGGCTGCCAAATTCCAATGCTTGCTTGCTTATTGATGTGCAAATAGTGCACAGAAGTGCTTCGGGAGTTTTGTATGTGTATAGAGAATTTTATGAATAAAATGTTTGCAATTAATAAACACTGCCCTCTGAAATGATCTAGCAGGCCATTGAGCTCAAGGCCTGTTAGGGATTGGAAACAAATGCTAGCCTTGCCAGTGACACTCACATTCTATAGGAACCTCAGTGAATATTGCACATTTCTTCACTGCAGTATGATCAGTGGAGGCAGAGTGAGTTGGACTGAATATCCATATCCAAGGATCAGACATTAACTGTTATTACCAGGTAAGAAGGAGGAAACTAGCTTATCTCTGCTCAGCCTCCTCAATTAATCACAACAAAAACTTGGTGTTTTTATGTGAGTCTACACCTCTCCAACTAAAACCATAGTTAACTATTTTTATTGTGAGCAATAAGGAACCAATCAATTACGTTCTGGGGCAACGCAGGAAAGTAATGCTAAAAAAATGTCAAGCATGACGGCTTGGTGTAGTTACTTGGATCTTCATATGCACGCAGTTAGAAAGTGAAAAGAGAATAGTGTCCAATACAAAGGAAGACAAAATAATATGAGGTTTAGTCTTTTTCATTGTCTTTGGCGTGAGATTAATATCTTCAATAGATTATATGGTTTATCAGTTGCAATCAGTCATAACAAATGTTGAAATTATAAAAGAATCCTCAGTTCTTTTATGATTTTTCCATGAAATATCTATGCAATATGTTTATGTGGGAATGGACCATCTTCTCCAGAAGGGGAGACAGCAGCTTTTATACAATTATTGACTAAAATACTCATGTGATCTTCCATGAAATGCTGGTTCCAATGCTTATTTTTAAAAGGTTTTTTCTTGGGGGAGGTTTTCAGTGACAGTCAATAATCAGGATGCTAACAATGTAAATAACTAATACCGCTGACAAATAATTACACTTTAGCAAAGATTATCATGATATTAAAGCAAGCAGTGTCAATGTCCACAACTTTACATTTCTCAATGTCTTCCTGAGAATGTGATGGATTTGGTGTGTGAAATCCCTTTTTACAAACAGGCTCAGTTGTCCCTTTTCAGTTCACCTGGTATCTTTTGTTGTAGCTTAGTGTGGTTTCAAACCTTTTTGCACAGCGAGTTTAAAATTTAAATTTTTGTAGTAGCAATACCTGCAGGCAAGAATCCTCCCATGGAGAGACATTTGATGGTCTCATTGTGAGTTGTGTTTCATATGATAATTATAATGTCATGGTGATTACCCCTGAGTTAACCTTTTCTGGGTGTAGAAATTAATCCTAACCATTAGACAATCTTTGGTAGATTCCTGTGAGTTTGGCTACTTTGAGTTCAGGTGAATTTGGCAGCTAATTTTTAACCTTTTTTCTCTCTGTAAAGTGCAAGTATTTTAAGTTGGTTGATGAGATTTTAAAATTTCATATCAAGAGACATCCCCTGAACACAGAATGAAATAAGAACAATATTTTTCTTTTTGTTTGTAGTGAGTACTTCATCACAAGGTAGGGAATGAAATAATAATAGTCAACAACAACAACACACATTTGCATTCATCTTTTCATTTAGAGTCAAGCTGAAATTAATTGTAAATGAACATGCTCCCTGCTCCCCTGTCATTGTTCAGTTCAATATCAATTTAACCAATTAGAGTTATTGGAGGTTAGTCAGTAGTGATTTGGTTTTTGCCTTCAGTAAGGTCTTCAGGCATGAGTCCTGTGCCCAGCTTCACAAAAACTGGACTCGATTAATTGGGGTTAGAAACTCAGTTTTGTTCCTTTGATCTTCCACTGGGTAATTCTGCTTTGACCTCATTGGTTTGAACCTGGTGGTCTCTGGGGTGTGTCTTTTTCTCTTCCCTCTTCCCTCTTCATTTGGTAATGTGTTTACTCCAACCTGTTTCTTCTCCTTGAAATACTATTATCATCAGGTGGATGTTCAGCTTCAACCATGTATTGCTGTGGCTTTTTCACTCAGTGGGGTTTCACTTTCATTTTCTCCTGGCCTGTCAGAATTTTCCAAGTCAATTATTTAAAATTGACTGTGAAGTTATCTGTTAACCAGATCTCTGGCTCTTCCCTGCAACCTTTTCTCATAGAGTCATACAGGATGGAACTAGACCCTTCAGTCCAAATAGTTCATGTCAAACATAAGCCCAAACTAAACTAGTCCCACCTGCCCGCTCCAGGCCCATATTCCACATCCACCACTTTCTCAAAAAGTTCATTCTACACGTGAACCACTCTCTGTGTAAAAAAAAAATGCCCCCCATGTTTTTTTAATCTTTCTCCTCCCACCTTAAAATGGTGCCCCCAAATCTTGAAATCCCCCATCATAGGGAAAAAACAAACCATTAACTCCATCTATACCTCATTATTTTATAAACTACTTTCTATCACCTCTCGATCGCCTATGCTCCAGTGAGAAAAGTCCCAGCCTATCCAACCTTTCTTTGATCGTGCCCTCTTTCTTATAGCTTTTGACCTTGATCTCACCCTTTTCTATTTGTTTGAGTTCCCACTTGGTATTTTCTGCAACTGGTGACCTGACTTTAATGCTGTTTAATTCACCTGACCCTCATTGAGTTAACACTACCCTTGAGTTAACCTTTCCTTTGAAGGCTTTTCAGCTCCCGGTAGGCATGGGGGCTCAGTGGTCAGCACTGCTGTCTCACAGTTCCAGGGACCCAGGTTTGATTCCAGTCTCAAAAGCTGCCTGTGTGGAGTTTACATGTTTGCCCCATGTCTGTGTGAGTTTCCTTTGGGTGCTCCGGATCCCCCTCTCAGTCCAAAGAGCATAAGAACTAGGAGCAGAAGTAGGCCATCTGTCCCTTCGAGCCTGCTCCACCATTCAATAAGATCATGGCTGATTTTATCGTGGACTCAGCTCCACTTACCCGCCCTCTCACCGTATCCCTTAATTCCTTTATTGTTAAAAAAAAAACTACCATAGCTTCAAAAACATTTACTGAACTAGTGTCAACTACTGCACTGGGCAGGGAATTCCATAGATTTACAACCCTCTGGGTGAAGAAGGTCCTTCTCAATTCTGTCCTAAATCTGCTCCCCTTAATTTTGAGACTATACTCTCTTGTCCTAATTTCACCTACCAATAGAAACATCCTCTCTACTTCTACCTTATCTATTCCCCTCATAATTTTATATGTTTCTATAAGATACACTCCATTCTTCTAAATTCCAATAAATATAATCCCAGTCTACTCAGGTTAGATGGATTGGCCATGGTAAATTGACCATAGTGATCAAGGATCTTCAAGCTATGTGAATTAGCCATGGGAAATGTGGTTACAGGGTGGGAGAGTGGGGTGGGGGGGGGGGGGGTGGGAGTGGGAGTGGGGGGGTTGGTCTAGTAAGATGCTCTTCGGAGCGTCAGTGTAGACTTGAAGGGCTGAGTGGCCTGCTTCCACACTGTAGGGATTCTATGATTCTAACACTATCCTCACTTTCTATTTTTCTGCAGATTTCTCCTGCCTTTTCCAGCCTTACTGGTCTGCCCTTTACCTTTTGGGAAATATAAAGTAATTCCTTGGAATTAGGAAGAATGAGGCTATTTTAACTGTCATCTGTTCCTATAAAGAGTTAACTTTACAAGTATGTTTCATCCAATGAAATCTCCATACATTGTCCCTTGAGCTCTTTTATCAGCAGACTGGAACTTAACTTGCTTTAAGATGGAAAAACCTTACATTGCCATACTCTCAATGTCTGTGACCATCAGTGAATGCTAATTTCTCATTCTAGCCATTGCAAAAAAAAAACAAGCCCAACAATGGTCAGTATTTCCTTGAACACAAAGTCCTAATGGCTCTCCTAGTCAACAGTCATGCCTGAGCCGACACTTACTACCGTTAATGTCACAGATACCAGCTTGGCAGCTGGATTTTCTTTGGAATATGTAATTTTCTGTTAATCACTTTGCTTTCTGAAAATATTGGAGACAGTTCAGCTTTTTGTCTGTCTCCCCTTTACTCTCTGGATTATCTTAGAGGGTATTTCCTTATCTCTCTTGTCTACGCACATTTCCAGCTCCCAACCTATTTCTGGTTGCGGGTCTATGTGTCAGCCAGAGTCAGCCTGCTTGGTCCTTGTGGTTTTCTGTTTCTCAGAATGGATGAGGTATGGAAAAATTGTGGTGTCTTTGAATACTTGAGAACTAGTTCACGTTTTTTTTTCTTAAGTGGCCTCAATTCTAGGTCAAGTGAACTGTTTAAACTGTTCAAGTTTCAGGTCAGTTTGGTTATGCTTAAGGTTGTCACTAAAGAGGTAGAGTTGGGCAAGCTAATGGGGCTAAAGGTAGATAAGTCTTCTGGCCCTGATGGAATGCATCCCAGGGTACTAATAGTGATGGCAGGGGAATTAGCAAATGCAAATAGAAAATTACCAAGATTCACTGGATTCAAGGGTGATTCTGGTAGATTGGAAAATAGCAAATGTGATGTCATTGTTTAAAGAAGGAGGACAAAAGGTGGGTAACTATAGGCCACTTAACTTCCTGTTGGGGAAAATGCTTGAATCTATCATTTAAGGCAGAAATAGCAAGAGGTGGATAGAAATTGTTTCATCAGGCAGATACAGCATAAGTTGATGAAAGACAGGTCATCTATAACTAATTTACTGGAATTCTTTGAGGACATTACAAGTGCAAAGGACAATAGGGAACTAGTGAATGTGGTGCACTTGGATTTCCAGAAGGCATTTGGCAAGATGCTACACAAAAGACTGTTGCATAAGATAAAAGTGCACAGCATTACTGGTAATGTATTAGTATGGATAGAGGATTAGTTAGCGAACAGAAAGCAAAGAGTGGGATAAATGGGTATTTTGCTGGTTGTCGATCAGTGGCTAGTGGTGTGAATCAGGTATCGGTGTTGGGACTGTAATTGTTTACAATTTACATCATTGATTTGGAGTTTGGGACCAAAGTTCACAGATTATACTAAGATGAGTGATAGAACAAAGTGTGCAGAGGATACTGAAAAGTCTGCAGAGGGATACAGACAGGTTAAGTGAGTGGATAATGGTCTGGCAGATTGAGTACAAAGTTGATAAATGTGAGATCATCCATTTAGGTAGGAATAACAGCAAAGTGAATTATTGTTTAAATGGTGAAAAATCGCAACATGCTGTTGTGCAGAGGGACCTGTGCATCCTTGTGCATGAATCATAAAAAGTTGGCTGGCAGGTGCAGCAGGTAATAAAGATGGCAAATGGAATATTGTCCTTCATTGTTAGAGGGATGGAGTTTAAAAACAGGGAGGTTATGCTTTAGCTGTATAGGGTGCTGGCGTGGCCATACCTGTGTACAGTTTTGGTCTCCTCACTTGAGAAAATATATACTGGCGGGAATGCAGAGGAGATTCATTAAGTTGATTCTGAAGTTGAGAGGGTTGGGTTATGAAGAAGATTGAGCAGACTTGGACAATGCTCTTTGGAATTTGAAAGAATGCGGGGAGATATTATAGACACACATAATATTATGAAGGGAATAGATAAGATAGAAGCTGGAAGGTTGCTTCCACTTGCTGCTGAAACTAGATTTGGGGGACATTGCCTCAAAATACAGGGGGAGCAGATTCAGGACAAGGTTGAGAAGGAACTTCTTCTCCCAAAGAGTTGTGAATCTGTGGAATTTCCTGCCCAGAGAAACAGTTGAGGTTACGACACTGAATGGTTTTAAGGCAAAGAGAGATTTTTGAACAGGAAAGGAATTAAGGATTATGGTGAATAGGCGAGTAAGTGGAGCTGAATCCATGAGAAGATCAGCCGTGTTCTTATTGAATGGTGGAGCAAGCTCAAGGAATCAGATGGCCTACTCTTACTACTAACGTTTTTATATCCCATTAGGATGACATTATCCAAAGGTAGGCCGCATGCACACAAACAGTATGGAACATGTAATTCCCCTCTAGTAATGGCATCACACATTTCAGGCCTTTGCCCAATCATTAAGAATTTAAGGATTAAGAAGCACAATACATTGGGAAGCACTGCCAAATTACAACAATACATAGGGAAATATGGGTAGATAACATGTCAAGCCATGATTAAGGAATGATGACGGTCATCTCTGGAATCCAAATTTATCTTCAAAAAGAAGAAACTGCTTACAGTGATCAACATGACCATGAGGTTGGAGGATGATAGTAAGCCTCTGGAGGTAGCTTCTTTGGAAAATGGATCGACATATGGGTATCTCGATCGACAAATGAAGGAACTGAGGAGAAATGGAAATCTTCTACTTTGATTCTGTATTTGGAGCAAGAGAGAAATGGTTTGTTCAAAATAAATCTAATGAGTGTCTTGGGGATCCAGCAGTTCAAATTATTCACACATGAGATCTCTTGCTTGACAGTAGCCCTGACACTGAAGATTGTTGAACTTAATTTACAGCATATTTTATTGATTAGTTAAGAGAGTTTAGTGAAGAATTATAAGTTGTAAGTTTCCAATATAGTTTGTATGTTTAACCTATGGGTGTGTGAAAGAAGTATAGATTTACAATATAGTTTTTCTACAGATAATTGGTGGAAGAATCAACATCATGTCAAATGATGTAGTTTTGGTAATCTATCCAGAATGGCAACCGGTCTTAGTTTACAATATTTGGATGTATCCTCTCCCCTGTTAAGGAAACTCTATGTGTCCATAATCCCATCCTCTCTAACGTCAATGGTTTTCCATTCGATATTTGTACATCACTGGGTGGTGAGAAAACCCAGACAAGATTCTCAGTGTCTTTCAAATAGCCTATTTTTCCATTTTATAACTGGTTGCACTGTCCTCACACAAGAGACGTAAAGATTGGGAACATTATTGAAAGGAGACTACACGTGTGAAATGGGATTTCCAGGCTTCAATGCAGTGAACCCAGCTGAGTGACAGCCAGTGAAGAAGATGCCTTAAGATTGCCCTGAGCCAGCATGTCACATCTATACCATCTGCTGGACAAGGACCTGTGGTCACATGGATTGAGTGGTAACTTCAACTGATAGCCCAACCTGAACAGGTGCTCTAATTCTCTCTGCTAGCACACAGGTTCTGGAGTTACTGGAGAAACTCTGTGGAATTTCATAGGAGTTAACTCATAATTGGATTCTGGATGTCACAGCTCTCTTCACAAGATCCCACTAACAAATCTCTATCCACTTGAAATGAGGACTCAAGTAACAAGAATTCTAGGATTCTCAGCTATGACTAGCTTTCATCCAGTGAGTTGCCACGGCTCATACATCCTGAACCAGTCACAGGTACCAGCCTCCCTCAAACTGTTTTTCTCTATTCCAAATTATTAAAGCTCTGATGTCAGTTGGTGAGAATTTGAAGATTAAGGATCAGACCTTCGTCATGATGGAGAGGACCTCCATGATGATGAAAAGCCGGAGATCAGGAATTGCGAAGCTGACATGTTTCACAGTGATGGTTGCTTGGGTATAGTTTATGCATGTGCAGTTCCTCAAAAATGCTGCTCATTTAATTTATCAATTGCCACCAATAAAATTAGATTTCAGAAACTCTGGACTATAGAGGTGGGACCAGGTAAAAGCCCGGTCATTCCTGATGTAGGGCTTATGCCTGAAACATTGACTCTCCTCTCCTCAGATGCTGCCTGACCTGCTGTGCTTTTCCAGCACCACACTCTTGACTCTGATCTCCAGCATCTGCAGTCCTCACTTTCTCTCAGGTAAAAGCAGGTGTGTTCTTGGTGCAATTCATTTGGATAGGCACGGTCACATTTTTGTAGTTATACGGTACCCCTTTAGGTTTGGTCCCTGTGGGAGAATTCAGGCCACCGAGTGGAGGCATGTGGTTATGAATAAAATGCGTATAAACACGCAAACTCTAGCACCTGGAAGTGAGCAGCAGATACATGCAGGGAACAACAATACCTGCACATTCCCTTCCAAGACACTAACTGTTCTGATTTGCGATTATTTTGCCTTTCCTTCACTGTCACTGAGTCAAAACCTTGGATTCCCTTCTTAACAGCACGTTTAATGTTCCTACACCCCAAAATCTTCAGTGGTTCAAGAGCAGAAAGATTATTGAGTTTGAAAGTGATACAAATTAACCAGTAAGTTTGGGGTGATACGAAAATTGGTCAGGTGATAAACGTTGAGGAGGATAGCCTTTGACTATAGGTTGCTAAGGACAGGCTAATTAGTGGCAAATAGACTTCAATCCAGATAACTTTGAAGTGATGCACTTGGGCAGGACAAACAAGGCAAGGAAATAAGCAATGATCAGTAGGACCCTGGAGAGCACCAAGGATCAGAGGTATATTGATTCCTTAAGGTATCAGGACATTGGACAAAATCATTTAGAAGGAATATTGATACCTGCCTTGATTAGGTGGGGCATAGAGGTCATGTGCAGGGAGGTTAAAATGGAACTGTATAAAATGTTGGCTAGGCCACAGCTGGAATTTTACATGTTGTTCTGGAATCCATATTATAGGAGGGATGTCATAGCACTGGAGAGGCTACAGATGAGGTGTATCAGAAGATTGCGTGGACTGAAGAATTTGTTATGAAAAGAGAATGGACAGACTGGGATTGCTTTCCTTAGAACAGAGGAGACTGAGAGGGATCATTATTGAAATGTATGGAATTACAAAGGGCATAAACAGGGTGTATAGGAAGAAATATTTTCTCTTGGAGTGGGATTAATAACTGGGGGCATAGATGTAAGTTAAGGGGCAGAAGATTTCGAAGAGATGTGGGGAAAATCTTTTTCACCCAGAGGGTGGTGGAAATCTGAAACTCACTGTACGTAAGAGTGGCCAAGGTAGAAACCTTCATAATATTTAAAAACTATTTAGATGTGTACTTCCGATGCCCAGGCATGCACCGCTACGGGCCCAGTGCGGAAAATGAGATTAGAAGGGTTAGGTGTTTTTTTTTCATGACCTATGCGAATGTGATAGGCTGAAGGGCCATTTTCTGTGCTACAGATCTTTAACATGCTTTGACTCTAAGGCAGCTCAACATCTCCTACTCATGGTAGTAAGGGATGGGCTGATCTAAATGCTGGCCGAGCCAACACACCCACATCCCATGGGTAAATGCAAAACACACTTGTGCACTTTTTTTTTCAGTCCAAGCATTCTATCTTCATACTATCCCAATGAAGGGCTTATGCCTGATTCATCAATTCTCCTGCTCCTTGGATGCTGCCTGACCTGTTGTGCTTCTTCAGTGCCGCACCTTTCAACTTTGATCTCCAACATCTACTGTCCTCACTTTCTCCTCTACCAGAGACTGCTTTTCCTCCTCAAAAAAGCAGCTTATCTTTCTCAAAGGTATTCTGTACCAGTTCCAATGGATTGCCTTACTTCTCCAAATTATATTCTAGCCATCCAAAGGAATAGAATGGAAACATACTTTCTCTTACCTGATCTAAACCTCCAATCTGCATTCCACAGAAGGGAACAGCAAAATCCAATTTCATGGAAGGCAGCTGATCATTTAAATAGTCAGCTGCCTCCGGGAATTGGAAACTGTCCAAATTCATACAAAATTTTTGCTAAAGCACACACACTGTCATGGCAAAAATCTGAGACATTTTCCTTATTTGTTGATTCAGCCTTAGCTATTTCAGCAGTTATGAAATAAGGCTGACTTTCCCCATGGGGGTTAGTCAGGCCAGTTGGCTGGATGGCTGGTTTGTGATTCAGATTAATCAGCATGGGTTCAAATCCCACACCAGTTAAGGTTAGCGTGAAAGAGTCTCCTCCTCAACCTCTCCTCTTGCCCAAGGCATGGTGACCGTTTGGTTAAATCATCACTGGTCATATCTCTAATGAGGGAGCATTATGTATGTATGTTCCAATATGACTGTGGCAATTTTACCCTTGTTTTCCCTATTTATGTATGATAATTGCATTTGTCTGAGTGAACCTTTTTCAGTAATATTTCTTGTCATGGATTTACATTGTCACTCCATAATTTAAAAGCCTCATCCACCTCATATACTGTCTAACCTAGCCACTGTTCTTGGCAAAGGATCTCAACGTAGCATTGAATATTTGAATTCAGGTCATTTTTATATGAAGCAGAATGAATAGTAATCCCTGAATCTTGTACACTGTGCAGAAGACATCTCCTACTATTGCATGACTTATCTAATCAGGACTTATTGTCACTTTCTTATGCATTTCTGAAGTTCATATTGAATTCCCATAATGCATGTTTAAATAATAAATATTCATTTGGAACTTTGTCAAATAAGTTTTAGAAGTCTAAATGCACACCAGATATGTTCTAGAGCTTACTACTGTGTTTTTCAGATGTCACCTTTCCAAAGTTTTGAGGAATGTGCTTTGACAGAAATTTTCTCTTTTGGTTTACTTTGACTGTTGCTTACTATGTTATGACATGGGTAATAATCAAGTGATTTCCTGATCATATGTCTCATTCAATTAAAAAAATGAAGCAAATGTGCTTGAGTATATTTTGATGCTGTTTCCAAATATTGGACCATTTCCACTGTGCTGGAACTGTTCAACATCCATAGATTTTCTTGTCCCTACAAAATCAAGATATTCCATGTCCATCACTTCATAAATTAGTTGCAGAAAAAGGACATTGTTCTTTTTTATGTGTGATTGCAGCTGATTGCATTTATCCCTAGACAAGATGTCCAACTGGTGAATATGTTGACATAGGACAGATGGGCCTGTTTGTTAATTGGAATCCTTTCTTCAGATATATTAGACCACCTGCCATCACAACCTGCAGTTACTGCATAATCAGGAGAGTGATTTCTTTTTTCCACTTTTTCTCCCCCATTACAAAAGGGCAGCAACAACAAAAAAATGACTTTATGAATTACATCGCAGGAATATTTCCTGCCATTCAGTAGGGTACAATTCCTCTGGAAAATACTTGCTCCCTTCTTAGTTATTATATTAGAACATGGAACTGTATAGCACAGGAACAGGCCCTTCAGCCCATGATGTTTTGCTGAAAATGAAACCGAACTAAACTATTTAATTCTGCCAAGCCTCAGTCCATATCCCTCCATTCCTTGTCTAAAAGTCCCTTAAAAACCCCTAATGTATCTGCCTCCATCACTACCCCTGGCAATATTTCTCCAGGCGTCAGGTGGTGAGGGAGCGGCGGTAGAGGTGGCCCAGGACCTGCATATCCTCGGCAGAGTGAGAGGGGGAGTTAAAATGTTGAGCCACAGGACGGTGGGGTTAATTGGTGCAGGTGTATCAGAGATGTTCCCTAAAGCGCTCTGCTAGGAGGCGTCCACATTGGGAACAACGGATATGATAAATGATATTGATGGATGTGCAGGTAAAACTTTGATGGATGTGGAAGTCTCCTTTGGGGCCTTCGATGGAAGTGAGGGAGGGGGTGTGGGCGTAGATTTCGCAATTCCTGCGGTGGCGGGGAGGGGGGTTGCTGCCAGGAAGGCAGGGTGGGTTGTTGGGGTCGTGGACCTGACCAAGTAGTCATGGAAGGGAACGGTCTTTGCAGAAAGCAGAAATGGGGTGGGGAGGGAAATATATCCCTGGTGGTGGCGTCTGTTTGGAGGTGACAAAAATGTCTTCGTATGATGTGGTTTATGCGAAGGTTGGTAGGGTGAAAATTGAGGACCAGGGGGATTCTGTCATTGTTACGGTTGGAGGGGTGGGGTTTAAGGGCGGAGGGGCGGGATGTGGATGAGATGAGTTGGAGGGCATCTTTAACCACGTGGGAAGGGAAATTGTGGTCTCTAAAGAAGGAGACTATCTGGTGTATTCTGTGGTGGAACTGGTCCTCCTGGGAGCAGATACAGCAGGGGCGGAGGAATTGGGAATACGGGATGGCATTTTTGCAGGAGGTAGGGTGGGAAGAGGTGTAATCCAGGTAGCTGTGGGAGTTGGTGTGTTTGTAAAAAATGTCACTGTCAAGTCGGTCGTCATTAATGGAGATGGAGAGGTCCAGGAAGGGGAGGGAGGTGTCAGAGACGGTCCCGGTGAATTTAAGTTCGGGGTGGAATGTGTTGGTGAAGTTGATGAATTGCTCAACTTCCTCGCGGGAGCACGAGGTGACACCAATGCAGTCATCAATGTAGCGGAGGAAGAGGTGGGGAGTGGTGCCGGTGTAACTAAGGAAGATGGGCTGTTCTACATAGCCAACAAAGAGACAGGCATAGCTGGGGCCCATACGGGTTCCCATGGCTATCCCTTTGGTCTGAAGGAAGTGGGAGGATTCGAAGGAGAAATTGTTAAGTGTGAGGACCAGTTCAGCCAAATGAATGAGAGTGTCGGTGGAAGGGTACTGTTGGGGATGTTGGGAGAGGAAGAAACTGAGGGCTTGGAGGCCCTGGTCATGGCGGATGAAGATGTAGAGGGATTGAATATCCATGGTGAAGATGAGGCATTTGGGGCTGGGGAAGCAGAAGTCTTGGAGAAGGTGGAGGGTGTGGGTAGTGTCTCAAACGGATATTTGAGACACCACCTCCTCCAAGACTGTCACTCAGTCACATGTTACCCCAGGTACAATGGCAGGATGAGATCATCCTTGGAGATAATGCTCATGCCCTAATCCTGGGAATCGTTATGCAGATGATTTCCTGATTTCCCCAAGACAATACAGGTGCAACATACCTCTGGCCAGAAAGCATTTCTGAATGGGAGAGATTGAATTGATAATTTAACTTAACAATAGAAGGGGAGTAATGTCTAAATGAAATGTAATTTACAATGGATAATCATCTGCATTCTTTCATGGCTGTTGTCCCCACCCAAAGACAGTCCAGTTTAACCCTTTAATATTACATTAATGTCCAGAGAGAGAGAGTATAATTTAATCATTTAACATTACAAAGTCACCGTGGATCCCATGCATTTTAATCTTCTGGACGACCTTACCATGTTTCAGTACCATGAGTTACCTTGTCAAAAGCCTTACCAAAATCCATGCAGATAACATCCACTGCTTTACCCTTGTCAATCATCTTTGTCACCCCCTTCAAAAATTCAATCAATTTAGTAAGACATGATCTGCCCTATACAAAGCCACATTGACCGTCTCTAATGAGGCCATGCTTTTGTAAATGCATGTAAATCCTATCCCAAAAGAATTTCTCCAATAGCTTCGTAGCCACTAATGTGATACTCACCAGTCTATATTTTCCTAGATTATCCATATTTTCTTCTTGAACAGAGGAACAATGTTAGCTACTCATCAGTCCTCCGGGACGTCTCCAGTGACTAGGGAGGATACAAAGATCTTGGTCAAGGCCCCAGCAATTTCCTATTTTGCTCCCCACTTTAAGCTGAGGTAGATACCTAAGACCTAAGACCTATCCACATTAATACTCTTCAAGAAATCCAACACCACTCTTTCTTCATGTCAAAATGCCCTAGCATATTAACACGCTCAACACAAATCTCACTATCATCCATATCCTCCTCCTGGCTGAATACTGATGCAAAGTACTCATTTAGAATCTTGCTCACATCCTCTGTCTCTAAGCTTAAGTTTCCCTTCTTTATCCTTGAGTGGTCCTTCCTTCTCCCTAGCTATCCTCTTGTTTTTAATGTATGTATAGAAAGCTTTGGAATTCTCTTTAACATGACTTGAGGTCCTGAAAGAAGGATTCAGGGAGCTAGGAGAGAAGTTAAAGAGGAGGAGTTCAAAGGTAGTGATTTTGGGATTACTACCAGTGCCACGTGCTAGCCAGCGTAGAAATGAAAAAAATAGGCAGGATGAACACGTGGCTTGAGAGATGGTGTAGGAGGGAGGGATTCATATTTGTTGGACAGTGGGACTGGTTCAGGGAAAGGTGGAACTATTACAAACTGGACGGTCTACATCTGAACCAGATCAGAACCAACGTCCTTGGGGGAGGTTTTGCTACTGCTGTTGGGGAGGTTTTAAACTAATGTGCCAGGGGGCTGGGAACCAGAAGAGAAAACAAGTAGGCAGTGAGGTGGAGACTGGAGATTGTAAGAATTATGAAGATAGCATTAAAAAAGGGAAGAGTAGGCAGAGAGCAGATGAGCTCAAAAAAAAGCTGGTGGCCTGAAATGCATCTACTTTAATGCAAGGTGTATAGTGTGTAAGGCAGATGAACTTAGGGCTTGGATTGGTGCCTGGGAATATGACATTATTGAAATCACAGAGACTTGGTTGAAGGAGGGGCATGATTGGCAATTAAATGTTCCAGGATATAGACGCTTCAGAAAGGAGGAGGAGGGAAGTAAAAGGGGGCGGGGGGGAGTTGCATTGTTGGTCAGGGATGATATCATGGCTGAGCAAAAGGAGCACACTATGGAGGGCTTGGGTAGTGAGGCATTATGGGTGGAGCTGAGAAATAAAGATGCAGTTACACTGTTGGGGCTATATTACAGGCCTCCCAAGTAAGCATGAGGTAGAAGAACAAATAGGTAAACAGATTATGGAAAGACATAGAGGCAATAGGGTAGTGATGATGGGAGATCTTAACTTTCCCAACAGTGACTGGAATACATTTAACGTCAGAGGTCTAGATGGGGTAGTAGTGTCCAGGAGAGTTTTTTAGAGCAGTATGTCAGTACTCCGATGAGGGAAGGGGCCATATTGGACCTGGTACTGGGGAACGAGCCAAACCAGGTGGTAGAAGTTGCAGTGGGAGATTTCTTTGGGAACAGTCACCACAATTCTGTAAGTTTTAGAATACTGGTAGATAAAGAAGAGAGTGGTCCTAAGGGAAGAGTACTAAACTGGGCTAAGGCCAATTATATCAAAATTAGGCAGGAGCTCAATGTGGATTGATCACAGCTATTTGAAAGGAAGTCCACATTTGAGATGTGGGAGGCCTTCAAAGATAGGTTAAAAATAATGCAGGATAGGCATGTCCCGTTGAAGGCAAAGGATAGGAAGGGCAAGATTCGTGAACCGTGGATAACAGGAGAAATTGTACAACTAGCCAAGAGGAAAAGGGAAGCATACATAAGGTCTAGGCAGCTAAGAACAGAACAGGCTTTGGAAGAATATCGGAAGAATAGGACAACTCTTAAAAGAGGAATCAAGCGGGCTAAAAGAGGTCATGAGATAGCTTTAGCAAGCAGAGTTAAGGAGAATCCCAAAGCATTTTATTCTTATATAAGAAGCAAGCGAGTAACTAGAGAAAGGATTGGTCCACTAAAGGATAACAAAGGAAGGCTGTGTGTCGAACCTGAGAGAATGGGTGAGATTCTGAATGCTTACTTTGCATCAGTGTTCACTGAGGAGAGGGACATGATGAATGTTGAGATTAGAGATAGAAGTTTGATTAGTCTGGATCATGTTGACATAAGTAGGGAAGATGTGTTGGATAGGCTAGAGGTTATTAAGGTGGACAAATCCCCAGGACCAGATAGGATCTATCTCAGGTTGCTGAGGGAGGTGAGAGAGGAAATAGCTGGGGCCCTGACAAATATCTTTGTAGCATCCTTAAATACAAGTGAGTTACCAGAGGACTGGAGGGTTGCTCATGTCCCCCTGTACAAGAAAGGTAGTAGGGATATTCCAGGTAATGACAGACGTCAGTGGTGGGAAAGTTGCTGGAGAAGGTACTGAGGGATAGGTATATTTATATTTAGAAAAGAATGGGCTTCTCGGTGATAGGCAACATGGTTTCGTGCGGGGGAGATCGTGCCTTACCAACTTAATAGAGTTCTTCGAGAAAGTGACCAAGTTGATAGATGAAAGAAGAGCTGTTGATGTCATATATATGGACTTTAGTAAGGTATTTGATAAGGTTCCCCATGGTAGACTAATGGAGAAAATGAAGTCACACAGTATGCAGGGTGTTCTAGCGAGGTGGATAAAGAACTGGTTGAGCAACAGGAGAGAGAGAGAGTAGTAGTTGAAGGGAGTTTCTCACAATGGCGAAAGGCAACCAGTGGTGTTCCACAGGGGTCAGTGTTGGGGCCACTGTTGTTTATAATATACATAAATGATCTGGAAGGGGGCACTGTTGGTATGATCAGCAAGTTTGCAGATGACACGAAGATTGGTGGAGTAGCAGAAAGCATAAGGGACTGTCAGAGAATACAGGAGGATATAGGTAGACTGGAGAGTTGGGAGGAAAAGTGGCAGATGCTTTTTAATCCAGACAAATGTGAGGTGATGCATTTAGGCATGTCTAATTCTAGAGTGAACTATACTGTAAATGGAAGAGCCTTGGGAAAAGTTGATGAGCAGAGAGAGCTGAGAGTTCAGGTCCATTGTACCTTAAAGGTTGGTGCACAGGTGGTTCGTGGTCAAGAAGGCGTTTGGTATGCTTGCCTTCATTGGACGGAGTATTGAGTATAAGAGCTGGCAAGTCATGTTAAAATTGTGCAAGACGTTGGTTCGGCCGCATTTAGAATATTGTGTACAGTTCTGGTCGCCACATTACCAAAAGGATGTGGATGCTTTGAAGAGGGTGCAGAGGATGTTGCCTGGTATGGAAGGTGCTAGCTATGAAGAAAGGTTGAGTAGGTTAGGTTTATTTTCATTAGAAAAAAAAGAGATTAAGGGGAGACCTGATTGAGGTTTACAAAATCATGAAGGGTATAGACAGTGTATTGAGGGGAGACCTGATTGAGGTTTACAAAATCATGAAGGGTATAGACAGTGTATAGAGACAAGCTTTTTCCCAGGATGAAGGATTCAATAACGAGAGGTCATGCTTTCAAGGTGAGGGGTGAAAAGTTTAAGGGGGATACACATGGCAAGTACTGCACGCAGAGGGTGGTGGGCGTTTGGAACGCGTTGCCAGCAGAGGTGGTAGAGGCAGGCACGGTAGATTCATTTAAGATGCTTCTGGACAAATGCATGAGTAGGTGTGAACAGAGGGATACAGATGCTTAGGAATTGACCAACAGGTTTAGTACATTTGGATCAACTCAGGCTTGGAGGGCCGAAAGGCCTGTTCCTGGGCTGTAAACTTTCTTTGTTCTTTGACTTGCCAAGGTCATTCATGACCTTTTCTTCCTCTCCAATTCTCTGCTTGAGACTTTTCCTATTTTCTTTATATTTCTCATGGGCCCTGTCTAATTTTAGCTTTGCAAACCTTACATATGCTTCTTTTTTCCCTTTTGACTAAATTCACAACCTTCCTCATTATCCAAGGATCCCTTACCTTGCCATCTTTGTCCTCCCTCCTTACTGAAGCATTCCGGACCTGATCTCTGATCCGAAGGTGTTTAAACAACTCCTATATCTCAGTTGTGGATTTGCCCAACAATGGTTCCTCCCAGTTAACACTGTCTAGCTCCTGCCTAATACAGTACTGACTTATTGCCCTCCCCCAATTATCTTCCCACAAGGTTCTGATTTCCCCTTAGACAAAGATATTTTAAAACTTAAGGAGTTGTGATCACTGTTTCCAAAATGCTCTCCCAGTGAAAGGTCAGTTACCTGGCCAGGCTCATTAGCCAATACAAGGTCCAGTATGGCCCCTTCTCTAGTTGGACTATCCACATACTTTTTCAAGAAACTCTCTTGGATTCACTTAACAAATTCTGCCCCATCTAAGCCTCTTGTTCTAAGGGACATTCAGTCAATATTGGGGAAATTAAACTTACCCACTTCGCAACGCTGTTGTTATTGCATCTTTCCATAACCTGTCTGCATATTTGCTCCTCAGTGGATGTTAGGGAGTCCTATAGTATATTCCTGTTGGAGTGCTTGCCCTTATTTTTGAGCTCTATGCACATTGCCCATGTAGATAGGCCCTGGAGTATATTCTCTGTGGGTGCAGATGTAACACTCTCCCTGATTAGTAATGCAACTCCTCCATCTCTTTTACCTTGCTCTCTAGCTCGTCTAAAACAACGAAATCATGGAATGTTGAGCAGCCAGCCCTGTCCCTCCCTGAACCAACCGTCTGTGATGACTACAACATCATAGTCTAATGTACTGACCCAGGCGCTAAGCTCATCTGCCGTATCTATTATACTCCTTGGATTGAAATAAACACACTTCAGCCCATTAGTACCATGGTGTTTATTTACCTGTCTCTGCCTGTCCTTTCTGTCTTACTGATCCTAACATCTATCTCCCCCTCATTCCCTCCACTTGCTGACCTGCTGCTCTGGTTTCTAGCTCCAGTCACTCTTGTTTAAACCCTTCTAAGCAGCACTGGTGAATCTCCCTGCAAGGACATTGGTTCGCCTCCAGTTTAGGTGCAACCAGTCCCTCTTGTACCAGTCATTCCTGCCCCAGAAGAGATCCCAATGATCCAAGAACTGAAACCCTGCACCAGCTCCTTAACCACTTATTCATTTGTTCTATCTTTCCATTCTTTTCCTTAGTACCACATGGCATTAGTAGTAACCCAGAGATTACTACCCACCCGGTCTTGTTTTTCAGCCTCTTTCCTAACTCCCTGTACTCACTCTGCAGGGTCTTATCTCTCTTTCTACCTGTGTCATTGGTATCAATGTGCACAATGACCTCTGGTTGCTCAACCTCTGCTTTAAACATTTTGTGCAACAACTAAGAAGTTCTTGATCCTGGCTCCAAGGAGGCAACACGCCATCCTGGAGTCTTGAACGTGCCCACAGAAATGCCTGTCTGTGCCCCTCACAAGTTGAGCCTCCTACTACTATTGCTCACTTGCATTTTGCCTGACCCTGCTCTACAGCAGAGCCAGTTGTGGTGTCACCGGCCTGCTGCTTCTGTTATACTTCCTGGAGAGGCTATCCCCTGCCAGCAGCATCCAAAACAGTATACCTGTTAGAGAGGGGAATAGCCACAGGAGACTTCCACACTACCTGCCCGCATCTCCTGGCGGTCACCAATCTACCTGACTGAAACTGCGGTGTGACGACCTCCCTGTAACTAGTATCTACCGTAGCCTCTGGCCCCTGTTATGTTCTTCAGAGTGTCCAACCGCCGCTCTAATTGAACAACCCAGTCTGTGAGGAGCTGCAGCTGATCACATTTCTTGCGGACATAGTCATCAGGCACAGTGTACTGCTCCCTGATTTCCCAGATCTGGCAGGAGGAGCACACCACTGCCCTAACAGCCATCTCTGCCTTTTTACACTAAGAAAGATAAAAGAATCTTAGCTTGCCTTTACCTTGCTCACTAAAGCCCAGTATTCACCTAAGCCCACGCTTAAACCAACCAGCAGCACTTGCATCACACAGCAACAGCCTCTCGCTACTTTGTTGGGAGTTTCTGATTAACTGGTTGCTTAAATTGCAATGCAATCTTTACAAACAGACCAAGTACCTACTAGGTTAAAACAAACATTCTATCAACCTGACAGCATTCTCAGAAATGTGAAAGAATTTCTCTATTTGAACAAACTGTATTTCCCAGTACACTTCCAGTCCCTTAATATCAGCAGACTGAGGATTTCTCTGACACATTCCTTGGGTGAAAAAAAATGTATCTGGAGGATTTTAGACTTTGTAGTAATTTTTAGAATCACCCATACTTTTAACTTCCTTGGTTTTTCAGTTGAGAAACTGTTTGCTTAAGGAGCATAGTGATTTGATTTAAAATGCTGCTTTATGTTTCCACTGCTTCACTGCAATAAATTGATTGATTTTGCAATTGGAGCTAGTGGCTAAATGAACAAATATGCTACTCATCAAAAGCTCATTGCGGTGTGCCAGTGTATGCTTAGTCCAGTGGATATTAAGCTTCCCAGTTCTGTAATTTTAATTTCTATGTTAATTAGTTTTTGCATGCCACCCCTGATTATAAATGCATAAATGTGACTTAGTCAAGGTTTGAAAGATTTTGTAGCACCAAGGTGGTATCCACTCCTGTGAGCCAAAAGCAGTGGGTTCAAGTTCCACTCCAGCACTTGATGGCCAAGTAAGTTATATTCAGATCATGGCTAAGCGTGTTGACTAGGTAAAAGCAATGACTTCAGATGCTGGAAACCAGATTCTGGATTAGTGGTGCTGGAAGAGCACAGCAGTTCAGGCAGCATCCAAGGAACTTCGAAATTTTGAAGCTCCTTGGATGCTGCCTGGACTGCTGTGCTCTTCCAGCACCACTAATCCAGAAAGCGTGTTGACTATCAACTTATAATTCCTTTCAGTGATTCGATCAGGTCTCGGAGTTGGGGGTTGTTTTGATGCATGTGGGGCTTTGGCTTGGATCAGGAGAGAGGTGTAGCTGGGACACATCGAGTAAGTTGAATAGTTACTGAGGACCTAGACTAGATATGTAATAGTCTAATGCTACTCAATCAACAATTTAGTCTTCTGAATTCTCTAATTTGACATGGAGACTTTTGCAGGGCTCCAGGTGCAGGAAGATTGTCCAACTGAATCTTCAATTTCCCCAGTATTTTCTTCAGAGTCTGCTGTACTGGATTTTCCACAGGGTGTCCATGTACAAATCTCATTCAGAAATTATTATCTGGCCATCAGAAAATTCAGGCCAGGATATAAACTATGTAAGTGGGATAGTGTCCATCATTAGTGCTGTAAGATCACACAAAAATGGGGGTTATGGATTGGGTTCTATTAAAGCCTTGTGCTATGCCTTTTTTTGTAAATGGCTAAAGGATAAAGGTACCTACAGAGTTGGTAATGAAACCCTCATTGTTTCATCCTAAAAAAGGACACAACCCACCCAAGATGCACAATGATGATAAAAGGGGGTCCTTGATGTACGTACTGATGATTGAGATCAGGGCATTGTAGATTGTATTTGCTTTAAGGAAGAGCGGGGAGTAGAAGATTTCAGGTTTATTATATGAAAAGCAAGCGGCTTCCACAATTTTATGGCTCCTAGTTAGAGCAGTAGTGCAGTAAGACCCTGAGAAGCACTTCTAAATTGAGGAGGTTGGCAGTTTCAGAAGACAGATGAATGAATGCGTGAAACCCAGTGAGTTGAATTTCATGATCAATGGCGATTTAATGATGCTCATTGCTCACCTTTATAGAAGGTTGTTCATAAATGTCTTGTAATCTCTGCAGTAAAAGTCACCCCTCTCCTGACATTAAATTCAAGCCAGTGCTAAGTCAAAGGAGCCCAGGTGTCCAGAAGCAGTGATGTCATCGACCAGAGTATGCAGCAAATCACATTGAAGTATTTTCATTGTCTGAAAACCAGGATGTTAAAAATTGCTCAATCCCTCCACTTTTAATTTCAAACTTTAGAAATAAATAAAAGGTCATTCACAGAGATTAAAGCAGATGACAAAATATCATTAATAAACATTTAAAACATCATTTAAAAAATTAATAGTTGTCAACATTGTGAATTTTGACAATCAGCAAAAATAAATGATTGCAGGCCAGTAAAGCTGCTTGGTAGCAATTATAAATTTAATATACCGTTAAAAATTCAGTTAAACCTCATTCAACAAGGTGTGATTTTTTTAAGGAGGTTGTTGTTTACACCAAGACTAATAATGTAACAGTGGCATTTGTTGTCAGCTTGGTGATTTCTAATTGATTACATTAAAGGTGTCCTCAATGTCACACGCACTAAAAAAGCATAGAATCACTGACAAATGCTTCTAAATCTCCATAACACATGTGGATGTCAGAAGTTGCTGTCTGTTTCAGAGATGTACTGACAGTGAATACAATCTGTGGTGAACATTACAAAACACAGGCCAATATTCATGAAAAGTAATGTGATAAGAATGTAAGAGCAGGAGTTTACCATTCAGTTTCTCAAAGCTACACTTTTGTTCTAAATCATGGCTGATCATCTACATCAATGCAATAACCAACACCGTCGCCACGTCTCTTGATGTCATTGGTATCAGAACTTTTTCAATCTCTGACTTGAATTTAATGTTTTGCCTTCCATAGCCCTCTGGGATAGAGAATTCCAAAGATTCACCACCCTCTGTGTGAAGAGGTTGTCCTCATTTCTTATCTCTCTTTTCTGAGATTGTATCCCGTGAATCTCAAGCCCATATCTGCACTGTATATCCTCTTAAACATTATGTACATTTCTAACAACAGCACCTCTTACTCTTCTAAATTCTAGAGAATGAAGGCCTATACTCTTAGGTCAGTCGCACTATGCCAGGGGTCAGACCTACGCTCCTACTGGGTGTGGGGAACATGAGAGGCTGATGTTTTTTAATCAGAGTATACTTGATTGGAGAGTTGGCCTGACCCTTGGTCAGATTCATTGTTCTGTTGAAGTAGGTTAAATCAACAGCACAAAAATAGTCCAACTATCTAAACTCGTGATTATGTTCTATACATACATCCTCACGTACTCTACAATTAACCCTCTGTTGTGTAATCACATTCTGACCATCCTTCCAATAAAAAGGTTTGTTTTGGAATCCCAATTGTCTCATGAATGTCTTATATCTACACCCTCTAATTTTTGCTTCACTCACAATTGGGAACTTGTTCTCCGCGTCTAATCTATCCTTCATAGTTTAAAGGTTAACTTTCTGTCTTTTCATTTCTGGAGAAAAGGACACCTACCTATTCAATCTTTCTGAATGTCTATTATCTATATCCAGAAATTGGTCTAATGCATCCTTATATGCACCTTCTTAATGCCTCTATATTCTTTTATAATAAAGATACTCTGTATAGTATTCCCAAGTATGCTCTACCCAGACTTTGTTTAATTTTAATATGGCGTTCCTGCTTTTCAATTCTTGTTGATGTCCTCATTTTGCTAATGGTTTTAGTTCCAGAAGTTTTAGATTAGATTCCCTACAGTGTGGAAACAGGCCCTTCGGCCCAACACGTGCACACCGACCCTCCGAAGAGTAACCCACCCCCCCTCTGACTAATGCACCTAGCACTGTGGACAATTTAGCATGGCCAATTCACCTGAATTGCACATCTTTGGATTGTGGGAGGAAACTGGAGCACCTGGAGGAAACCCATGCAGACACAGGGAGAATGTGCAAACTCCACACAGACAGTTGCCCACGGCTGGAATCGAACCTGGGACCCTGATACTGTGAGGCAGCAGTACTAACCACTTAGCCACCGTGCCACTCTGGTGGTCATAAGCTTATACTTGCAAATTAGGGTCAACACAGATCACGTTCTATATTGAATTTTGGCTTTTTGGTGTACCAAACTTCTGCAGAATTGAAAAATATGTAAATAAATCTTTTGATTTATTGACATTAACAAGAACCTTTACCTAAATGGTGCTGTTCATATATTAAGCATCATAAGTACTTCAAAGGATCACTATCAAACAAAATTCTAACTCTTGTCTAACCATCACCTGGACTAAATTACCAAAACCATGTTTTGTTCTTATAGTTTATATACTATTGGTTTAAAAATAATTTTGTTGCTAATTTAACTACTCATATAATTTAAATAAATTTGGAAATTACATCATCAGGTTCCGGCTTCTTTGTGGCTATCACTATTATTTTCTTGAAGACTAAAGTCCTATCTGCTTATTCCTCCATAAATGCATCATGTCACATTACTTTTCAATAAGTTGATTTTGTTTTCTGTATGATCATTGGCCTGACCCATTTATGCTTATAGTGCCATCAACAAATTTTGATACTGGGTTCCTTCAGATAAATCTGAATACTATTTATTACGCTGCTCTTTTTGTTTGCTGTTAATCAACCTTTAATTTATCCAGCTATGCCTCTTCATATCACTCTGTAATAAAACTTTTGTAAGATAGATTTGCAAAAGTGTTCTGAAAATCCACACACTGCTGTGGAACTAAGGGTTAACTAGACTTTTATACTGATTATAGATACTGAGCATAAACATGACGTCAGATCACCTAGAACTGGGACCTGAGCATATAAGAGTTGCTAAGAATGCCCTCTCTTACCATCTCTTGCTACACTCAATAAAGTTTGTAGATGTTTACTGATAAGGTTGCAGGACACCCTTGATAAACAATCCAGACGTAAATCCACGTTGACTTTGCTTTAGTTTTTCCATGCAATTCTACACCATCTCTTAAATTTATTTTTAGTGCTTAAATACCTTATGAAGAGTAAGAAGGAGGACAACAAGGATGCGCACTGTAGCGTTCATCTTTATTTGTTTAGTGTGAATATGCATGTACATTTTCTAAACCTTTTGAAATTTGCTGCAAAGTTGCATGGCAGGATTATTGGACATGATGAAATGGCAGTGGGAATATTGTTTTAGTTCCTACTGCATTTTAATGGCAGATCACATGAGGTTTTCTAAGCTGATTTTGCAAGAATTCAATCATGAATGCTTAAATTGCTTACCATTTATATAAAGGTTAGAGCAATTGTGAAACAAAAGCTACTGACTATGACAATTAATTGTACAATCTGAAAAAAGATCAGCCCAATACTGAGCTATATTCTACCTGCAGTGTACTCCAATTTAGATAGCATCCACTATTGCACTCTTAACAGTAGCATACTACAAAGCACTCATTGCTTTCTTCAGCACAGAGCAATGTTGAGACTCGCTACACAACAGCTTTGTTCTAATTGCAAGCTTAAGGCTTATTGGAACAAATTACAAGTTGGAACTCCATGCGCAAATGGACCTCAATAATACTGGGCAGCATTGAGTTTCCTATTTCGCTTCAAACCACTCCACCTGCTTAGGAGAACATTATTTGACTCAGGGCAAGACTGTTGGCTCTTATCTGGGGTGGTAGACCCAGTTTTGTGTGCTATCAATCAGTATGATTAGCTGACAACTCCATCACACCAGCATCATATTCAAATGGGCGCCATTTCTGAGATGACAAGCAGAACCAAAGAAGCGAAGGTCACTGGCAGCCAGAATAAAGGGAGATCTTCAGGCTAGCCCCAGCAAGTGGGAGTGGAGGGCTGGTGGGAGTGCTGGGTTTGTAATGATGGATGATGGAGTTGGATGGAAAAGGGCAAAAGTAAATGAAGCTTTGTGGGGAATATCTCAAAAGGACTGTTTAAAAGGACTAGACAGGGTAAACACACAATAGATGTTCTGGATGATTGGAAAGTGGGTTACATCAGGTTCCAAGTGATCAATTGTAATAGGGGACTCTAGTATGGGGCACAGACAGACATTTCTGAGGCCATCAGCGAGATATCAGGATGTTGTGTTGCCTCCCTGGTACCTGAGTCAAGGATTCCTTGGAAAGGGTGAAAAATATCCTGAAAGAGGAGAGTGACCAGCAGCAGGTTGTTGTGTTGACATAGGTAAGGAAAAGAATGAGGTTCTGCAGAGGGAATATAGGAAACTAGGCAAGAAGTTAAAAACTAAGTCCTCGAGGATTGTAATATCTTGATTACTATAGTGCCAAAAGCAAGTGAAAGTACGAATGGGGAGATAGAGCAGATGTATTTGTGGCTGACGAGGTAGAGCAGATGTGTGTGTAGTGTTGGGGGCAAGGGTTCACAGTTTTGAACCACAGTGATCTGTTCAGGGCTAGAAATGACCTGTATAAGAGGGACAGGTTCCACTGAATTGGAAGAGGAGCAATAGCCTTGTGGGAAAATTTGCTTGTGCTACTTGGGAGGCTTTTAATCAGCATGCTGGGTGGTGGGGGTGGATGTGTGTGCACGAGAGTGGGTATGGGGGCTGGAAAACCGAAGCGGTGTGGTATGTGGGAACCAAAGAGATAGTGAGAAAACAGAAAAGGGTGAAGCTAGTACAGTAGATAAGGGGAGCAAGTCAAATAGTCAAAGCGAACAAGAGCTTGGCAGAGGACTGAGGGAAAACTGATAAATTAAACTGCATTTACTTCAGTGTAAGAGGCCTGACAGTTAAAGCAGATGAACGTTTAGGGCATGGTTGAGAACATTTGATTAGGATATCACATAGCTATTGCAGAAATGTGGCTCAGGGATGGACAGAACTGGCAGCTCAATGTTCCTGACTACAGATGCTCCAGGAAGACAAAAGGGGAGGCAAGGCAGGAGGGGGCAGCGGTGCTTTTGGTTAGGGAGAACATGATGGATGTAATTTGGATGATTTACAAAGAGTATCCTCTCAATGAAGCTTTATGGGTGGAACCTAAGAAAGGGATGATCACCTTGATGGGATTATATTAGAGACTCCCAACAGGCAACTGAAAATTGAGATGCAAAATGTAAGGAGATCTCAAATATCTGTAAGAAAAATAGATTTGTAATGATAAGAGATTTCAACTTTCCAAACATACACTGGAACTGTCATAATGTTAAGGACTTGGATGGGGAGGAATTTAAGTGTTTAGAAAAAAAAACGTTCTTACTAAATATGTGGACATATCTACCAGCGAAGGAGCAATACTTGACTTCTATTGGGAAATAAGGCAGGGCAAGTGACAGAGGTGTCAGGAGGGAGCACTTTGGGACCAGTGATCATAATTCTATTTGTTTTAAAATAGTAATGGAAAAGGACAGAACTGATCAAAAACTTTAATTGTAAATTGGGGTAAGTCAAATTTTGATGGCATTCGACAGGAACTATCAAAAGTTGATTAGGGGAGGCCATTCTCAGTTAAAGGGGCCAGTTGGGAAGTAAGAGGCCTGTAAGAATGAGATAACGAGTTCAATGATACTATGCTCCTGTTTGTGAAGGGTGAGGCTGGAAGGAGTAAGCAAATTCTCGGTGACTGGAAAAATTGAGGCTCTGGTCAAGAAAATGAAGGAGGCATTTATCAGGTATAGACAAGTATTGAGTGAAACCCAAGAAGAGTATAAAGACAGCAAGAAGAAAATCAGGAGTGCAAACAGGGGCACAAGAGAAATTTGGTAAGTAGAGTTAAGGAGAATCCAAAGAGATTCTATAAATATGTTAATGTCAAAAGAGTAACTAAGGAGAGAATAAGGCCCCTTAAAGATCAATGTGACTGTCTATGCATGGAATGACAGGTGTGGTGCTAAACAAATTATTTGCTTTAGTGTTTACTATGAGAAAGACATGGAAGATAAGGAACTCAGGGAAATGAATAGTGATGTCTTGAAAAGGGTTCATATTACAGAAGAGGAGGTGCTGGAGGTCTTAAAATATGTAAAGGTAGATACATCCCCAGGAGTCTCCAAAAGACTTTGTGGGAAGCGAGAGAAGAGATTGCTTGGACCCTTGCTGAGATAATCGCAGAGCAGCAACAAATCAGTATCGCAGTTTGTTTTAAAATTGTTAACTGAAGATAAGCTTTGAACTGTATGTCAAAACTTCAGCAGTCCTTTTTTTCATGTTTTACAATTTCTGATTCTGTTGAGAGTGAACACAGATTTCAGAAACATGCAGTGTTCATCCTTCAATGGCAGGCCTGAAAACGTTATTGAGCTACGTCTATTCTTTGTACACCCAACTCATTTAGGACTATGTTACATCTTCAAAAGGAACTAATCTGTTTTCCCAATTGAGCAAGTTTGAGTAGGCGATCGACCAGTATTATCACTAGACTATTAATCCAGAGACCCAGAGAATATTCTGGAGACCTGGATTTGAATCTTGCCATGGCAGACAGAGAAATTTGAATTCAATATAATTTGCAAGTAAGAGTTTATTGGTGACTGTGAAACCACTGCCGATGGTCAGATAAAACCCATCTGGTTTGCTAATATACTTAAGGGAAGACTATTTGTCATCCTTACCCTGTCTGGCCCATGGGTGCATCCTTGGAAGCTGTCAGTTGCATATAAAATTAACACTGCTGTCAACTTAACAGTTATCATTATGATAAGATGACCACTCAGCCCATCAGGTGCAATCTCTTCATTTGGACATTGTTCAGCAGCTGCTGAAGCTTTACGCTGATTCTGGCCTTGGTGGTAGTCTCATTCTTCTCCCATTTCTCTGAACGTCTGTTACACTGCAGTAGCCCACTATGACTGGATCCCCTAGTCAAGCTGCCAATGAACCCTGTGTGGGGAGAACATAAGAAACAGAACAGTTACTTCATAATGTGAGCAGCCAGCATTCACAATCTCAATGACCGTTTAGCATAGTCATCCATACAAGGGACATGGAGGACACTAACAAGGAGGACCATGGAATGCCTCTACATGGACCTTTGACATAGGCCCATCACTTTGATAAATGTAGGCAAAAGTGAGGACTGCAAATGCTGGAAACCAGAGTTTAGATTAGAGTGGTGCTGGAAAAGCACAGCAGGTCAGGCAGCATCCGAGGAGCAGAAAAGTCGACGTTTCGGGCAAAAGCCCTTCATCAGGAATTCCTGTATTACAGTAAGATATTGTGAGCATATAATTACTGATACCTTGTCTCCCTAATCCTGCCACACTCCCCACCCTCAATCATCACCCAAGAAAGGCTGCATTAAACAAAAGTGCACATTGATAAATACTTGCACTTCAAGGTTAGAGACAATCCGCTCCATGCTGTTATGCAGTGTGAGATCGTGGATTGTCATTGTGCTTTATAGTCCACAGGTGCTACTTTTAAGGTCAGGTAATTGCTTGCGTTTCACAAAGATGGACCTTTAAATTGCAGTGGATAAAGTGAGGACCGCAGATGCTGGAGTTTAGTGTTGAAAAGTATGGTGCTGGAAAAGCATAGCAGATAAGGCAGCATTCAAGAGCAGAAGAGTTTATGTTTAGGGCATCAGCCCTTCATCAGGAATGTCCCTATGAAGGGCTGATGCCCAAAATGTTGACTTTCCTGCTCCTCAGATGCTGCCTGACCTGCTGTGCTTTTCCAGTGCCACACTTTTCGACTTTAAATTACAATGGCCAATTATGTGGTTAAGATGGGAGTTTTGAAGAAGAGTCAGATTGGACTAAAAAAAAGACCTTCATTTCTATATTCATGAATGCTGCCTGACCTACTGAGTTTCTCAAGCACTTTGTTTTTTACTTGAGATATTCAGCACCCTCCATATTTTGCTGTCTTTCTGAATCTCTGACTCCAAGATATTGGAGTCACCATTGCTAATGTAGTGAAAGTTTGCTTCCAGAAGAGAATTCCAAATGGGTCAACATGCTGATGGATAAGTATTGCAGCTACAAAATACAAAAAGATGTTATATTCCTCAGAAACATAGGCATTATGGCTATAATTAAGCTATCATTTTACTGGAGAAGAGAATGTGTCCAGTGCAGTCTCATGCTTCAAGTGATCTGAGGTAACATGAAGTATGCGATCTTCACACTCTCGGGTCACCTGGTATGATGCATTGATGGCATCATAGCCATACCTCTTAAAAGCATATCACTTGCACAGTCACTGGTCCGGAGTTCTCTAACCTAATTGTTTGTCATTGCTTGGAATCATATCAAAGGCCTTTTAGAAATCCCAATAAATTATATCTGCTACATTACCAGTGTCTACTCTGTCATTAATATCGTCAAATAACTGAATGAGTTTAGTCAACTTTTTCTTTTCGACATAATGCTGGCTAGTCAGTTATATTTTGGTTGCTGGATGTTTTCCTATTTTCTCAAACATTTCGGATTCTATTACTTTTGCCTTCATCAATCTTAAATTGACTGATTTATATTTCTCTATATATTGCTATCTCCTTTCTTCAAGTGATTTTACTCATGATTGAACTCTTCATTCATCAAGTCCCTATGGATCACATTTCTCCCGCATATGCAAGCTCCATTTCCCTTGCAATATGTTGACTGAGTCACTACACCTTAATCTATTTCTCACCATTTGTTGAAATTAAAATATGCTCCTTTAAATTTTTCAAAGATGCTGTTCTTTATCTTTCATCAATAAACTCCCAGGAAAATTGATTAAAATGATTGACTATAAAGTGGTATATTGTGTCACCATTCCTAGAGTTATGACTCTGGGCTAGTCACCAGAGGAAAGCAATCACGTTCTGTGTAACTACTTACACAAGTGTTGACAACTGATGTATCTCAATGCTGAAAATTCCACTGTGGTAAAGGCTATTGACATAAATAAATCAGAACGGTGCCAGCTTTAGGCTATTTCAATAGCAAACAATGTCGTGAAACCCAGCTAACATGTCCCATTTGTTCAACCATGCTTTGAAGAATAATTTGGACATGAAACTGCTCATTCTCTTCTATTCAGGATCATACACTTGGGTTTCTACAACATATATTGTGACCAATTCAGTGCAGTGTTTACTTCTAAAGGGTGGCATATAACATATCTGATTGTCAAGCAAAAAGCAACTACATAAGTGAGAGTAAAATTTATTATTTAACTTGTTTCATTTGATTCGCAGTGCTGTGTCTCCAAAACAAAACAGTTGCTTTCTATTCTCATAAGCAATGTACTGCAGTTCATGTCGATGAGAGCATTTATGGAATAATCTGCATCAATAATTTCAGATTTTGTTTCAATACTTCTTTGCACAACTGAGCATAATTGTAAAATGTAAGTCTGCTCCAGAGAATCATTTTCAGAAATTAATATGGAGACTTTAATGGTTTATGATGTACAATGTGCACTGCTTGGAGCTTTCAATTCACTTAAATTGCATATTATACTCAAGGTACCACAATGATATATTTGTTAATGTTGCTTGCATTTCTCTGAAATGGTTATTGCACTTCATCTATATTTATAAATATTGTGTTTTAGAATGATTAAAAATACCATCACAACTAACAATGATTGGCTAATATCAAATGGAAATAAATATTTATTTGTTATCTATTAAACAAATATATTTTTTTGACTCCTTTGCCTTTTTGATGACATTGAAAATCCATGCTAGTTAATAATGATCTCAAATCAACTTTAATTTGATTTTTAAAGTTATTGCAATCTGCTTTTCAAGACTTTCTCTGCATGGTGGGAGAATTGCAGCTCTTAATTTCAAGCAAGTGTTGCCCATTCACTAATAAATTTGAGTATTGACAATTAGTGCAGCACTTTTCAATGCTCTGCTCACCTCTGCATTGTATGCTAACCTTTACATGACTGATACATTACTTACTTGTAATTCAGGTTGTCAAAACTAAAACAGTAGCAGGTGAATCTACTATACAAAGTCATTCTTGCAGCCAATGAGCTCTGCATTGTGTATGGGGCTATAGTTTTTCTTTGTACTTTCATTAAAAATGGGAAACACAATTTTGTATAAAACACTAGAATGTAGAATATCATTGGTGAGTTGTATTTTCAAATGCTCACTGGCCTTTCCCAAATCTGTTTATTTCCATTTAGTAGAGTCATAGAGATGCACAGGACAAAACAGATCTATTGGTCCAACTCTTCCATGCTGATCCTAAATTGATCTAGTCCCATTTGCCAACATGTGGCCCATGTCCCTCTAAACTTTACTATTCATATGCCCATCCAGATGCCTTTTAAATGTTGTAATTGTACCAGCCTCTACCATTTCCTCTGGTAGCTCATTCCATACACACACCACCCTCTGCGAAAAAGTTGCCTCTTTGATCCTTTTTAAATCTTTCCCCTCTCACCTTAAACCTATGCCCTCTAGATTTGGACTCTCCTAACCTTGGAAAAAGACCTTGGCTATTCACCCTACCCATGCCCCTCATGATTTTATAAACCTCTATAATGTCACCCCTCAGCCTCTGACGCTCCAGGGAAAACAGGCCCAGCCTATTCACCCTCACCCAATAGCTCAAGCATTCTAATCCTGGCAACATCCGTGTAAATCTTTTCTGCACCCTTTCAAGTTTAACAACATCCTTCCTTTGGCAGAAGGACCAGCATTGTGTGCAATATTCCAAAAGTGGCCTCACCAATGTCTTATACAGCTGCAACATGACATCCCAACTCTTTTACTCAATACACTGATCAATAAAGGCGAGTGTACCAAACTCCTCCTTCACTTCCCTGTCAATCTGTGACTCCACCTTCAAGGAACTATGAACATGCAATCCATGATCCTCTCTTCTTCCCGCCCATCCTCTCTTCTCCCCGCCGTCCTCTCTCTATCCCCCCCGTCCTCTCTCTCTCCCCCCCCGTCCTC
>NC_057715.1:33872761-33916377 GCF_004010195.1 Chiloscyllium plagiosum | reverse complement strand
CTCTCCCCCTCCCCCGTCCTCTTGCCTTTCGTCTCTCTGCCTCTTTCCTGTCTCTTCCTCTTTTCACCTGTGATCTGTCCCTCTCCCTCTCCCTGTCTCTCTAACAGAGCAAAATGAAGATGGATTGAAACAAGATGGTGGTAATTTCCAACTCAAAGTCAGCGTGGTTATCTCTTCCAATCCTTAGTCAGTCATCAACATCTCAAGATATCCTCCGTGGATAATGATCGCATGCAACGGTGGCCTCCTCTACATTGGAGAAACCAAACACAGACTGGGGACCGCTTTGCAGAACACTGCCAGTCTGTGTGCAAACATGACCTTGACTGTCCCATACCCAGTCATTTCATCACAGTGTCCCACTGGCATGCTGACTTGTCTGTCCTCAGCATGCTGCAGTGTTCCAGTACAAACTGGAAGAACAATATCTCAGCATCAGACTAGATACTTTACAGCCTTCTGGACTTAATATTGAGTTCAACAGCTTCAGATTGTGCACCAACTCTCATTTCTTCCCTTTCTTTTATCGTTACATGTTACATTCTTTGTCACCATGTCCACTTCCCCCCCCCACCCCAATGGGACTATCTTCTCTTATAAGTCTGGCAGTTAGACACATCATTGTTCTGCCATTCTCACATTCCAATCACGTAACCTGAACCATCATCAACTTTTCTCCACCAGTACTCTTCACCTACAACCCGCCATGATCCCACCCACCTCCCCCCTCCCGCCCCCGCAACTCCCAACCATAACATAAATGCTGCCCCCTCCACACTTCACGTCAGCTCTGATGAAGAGTCATCAAGACTGGAAACATTAACTTGCTATCTCTCTGTGGATTCTATCTGACTGGCTGTAATCTCCAGCATTTGTTGTTTCCAGTGTTAGTAGACAGAGGTTACTTCGATAAAATTTGGACGGTAAAGGTATGATTTCCCGATGCTTATTTTTGTCCTAAAAAGGTCTTTTATCAAACTTTGAGATCAATTGATATGCATGACAAATTTAAATTTTATTTTAAAAATTTGCAGGGAAGGACACAAACAAAGCAGAAGGAGCAGATTCACCGTTTCTTTAACTCAGTAGTTACAGTTCCTGAACAAAATCTGTATGGATTTCTCTTAGATATGGATGCAAAAGTAGTCAACATTGCTAAAATACTTAACCATGGTCCTACTTGTGCATGATCCTGTCCTTAACTGATGCTAAATATGCCTACGGTTGCACAACGGTCTGTGGATGATGATTGGGAATGAGAATCATGATAAACTGTCCCTCCACCATTACCAACACTGAGCAATGATACCTCAACTGAGATTACACAGCTCAACACACTTCCTGGGACAGTTTACAAGGGACTTTCTAATTTAACGCAATATGTTCTTGCACTGATCTAATAACGTATTTTAGAGTTTAATAACATCTCCGCAACAATAGGAATGAAACTCATTAATGTTTAAAAATATTAAATAAACACTAGTTTCCAGAAGCCCCTTAAAGCTATTCTAAGACAGTCAAATAATAACTATTTAGCAAATATCTCCATTATATATCCTAATTTAAAATTATAGCTATAAAAGTTTGACACTTTCTGAAGTAAGAAGTTTATTAAGTGCCATTACATTTATAGATTGAATGTCCATTAAATCTGTTCCACAGGAGCACGCAGAAAATTCTAAATTTACTTACATTACCAATATTTTCAAACCAGTCTCTGTTCCTGGCTCCATCCAAATAATATTGATATGTTGGAGAACTAACTTGTTCCTTTGTCACAGAAGAAGCAAACAGCAAATTATTATGTAAATAAGAACAGAGTCTAGGAATCAGATAGTCTGACATATTTCATCTCCTATTTTTAATGCTATTTATTACAAAAGGAATACAAAACAAAATAGATTTGCAAGCATTACATTTGGATCATCCTATCAAAAATCAAACTTGTGGAAAGAAGGAAGTACAGGAAGTGCTTTAATATATGACGCTGTTGTTCATTTGCTCAACAATTTGACTATGTCTTGATTGAAGCATCCAATGAATTTAATCCCTCCTTTTAATTATATGTGTGGTGCCTTTGATGTGAATGAGCTCATTTTGTTTTATTCAATAGATTTTTGTCTATGATATTGTTATGCAAAACCTATTTCTCCTTTGGGATATATAGTATGCTGAGTTATCTGCTCCTCCATTGTCAATTGTGTGAGAGATTGAAAAATCTAATTTCAAAGGCTGCAAAATTGTCATTTAGACATCAAACTGTTAAATACCATCTGAATCCAAGAATGCAATTCCATGAATGATCATCAAAAAGATTCTGCTTTTGCTTCTTGCTTCAGTAATATTTTATAATATGCCGTGAAAATTGTTTTATGAGATGATGAGATTGGTTAAATTTGCTACTTTGAAAGAGAATAATTCCCAAGTCACATGGGAAACCATTGTGTTCATTCCAAAGACTTTCTTATGTGAAGTAATTGCCAAACTTTGTATTCTGAATATAACTTAATTAAAATAGTTATTGCAGTTTTGAAACTGATGGACCCTTTGTAATTGCCGGTATTTTAGTAGCAATTTGGTAACATTGGTGAGCCATGTTTTTGGTGTTGCATTGAACAAGCAGTAGATTTTTAAGAGTGAAGTAACTATTCATCCCAAAAGCATAGCATATAAAAGATACAGGTTTTGGGTCATAAAGACCTGTTTTCAGGAGCTGCTATTAAACTATTGATTGTTTAATCCACTATACTCCAAGCCCTGATTTACGATTTGACAAACTTCAGTGCTTTTTCACATTATTTTTAGTGTTATTAAGAATTCCATTTGCTGCTGCAAAGCACAAGGTGCACCAGGAAAGACCTACATATGCTGAGAATCCTACTGTATTACTGACAATGAATTCCATGAATGCAAAGCTTTTCAAAGGTAAAATGACAAAATATTTCAGCTAAGTTGACAGAAATATCTACAGACTTATCACATTAAAACAATTTGTTTCATAAGGTTATAAAAACAGAAAGCAGAAAATTCATTACCCCACGAGTACATTTTCAAACCTCACTTTACACAAAGTAATTTAATCTCCCATGGATCCCTCATTTTTAAAAGCCTTTAAGATTGTCTTCTTGTAAAAGCTCGCAGTTTATATCATGATTTCTATTATTGAGTAAGCACCATGATGAGCTAAGAGACACATCGTGGTACACCACATTGAGTAATTTCTGACAAACAGATGATGACCGATAATGGTATTTTCAAATTAAACAATAACTGGAAAAATGTGAGCTGCACCTGAGATTTATGAGCTATCTGTTGAATTGGGTTTCGAAGAAATTCCCAGAACTGATGTAACATTCCTACAGCTACATTTTAATCATGTAATTTAGACAAAATGGAGGACTTTTAATGATATGATTATGCTTACTTATTAAGTTACACCAATTTTAAATTTAAATATTTTTCTTATTAGGCAAATGTGGATTTCTTGGGAGTTGTAGTTTTAGATAATGATTTATCTTTAGACATTAAGATAATGTTTGTTTTTCTTTAATTCTGCAGTTACTATGTTCCAGATGAAATTTTCCACCTCCTCTGGTACATTATGCTGCTAACTGGCAACTAAGGACAGGTAATAAATGCTGGCCAGCCAGTGATGCCCATATCCCAGAAATGAACAAAGAAAAAACAAAGATAGCACCAGACACCACAGCTTTTCATTGCAGGATCTCTACACATATGTCAAGGCTCTTACTTTAGTGCAGTACTGAAGGGCTGCTGGACTGCCAGAGGTACTGCCATTCAGATGGCATGATAAACTGTCACCACTGTCTGCCCTATCATGTGGACAAGAAGCACTCGCTGGCACAATGGTTAAGAACAATTGGAGTTATTGCTGGAGAGCTGACTACTAGCTATCTCTAAATCAACATTACTAAAATAGTTTGTCTGCTCATGATCACATCTCTGTTTGTGGGAACTTGCTATTCAGTGATTTTCAGAAATTACCACAATGACTACACTTCAGAGGAAAAAAATGCCTTCAAAAGCTTTAAATCACCCTGAGATATCAAAAGATCATGAAAAATACTCTGCAAATGCAAGTCTTCTTTCTCTTGAATTTAATGTAACACCTGCAATTGTGGATTGATATTCTGGAGCAAGATATTTGTTCACAGCACATGTGATGATGACTTCCACTGCTACTGTTTTGTTTGTTTGATTATCACAGATATTCGACTGGGCATTCCCCACTTTAAATATAACAAAAAACACAAAGTTATTTGCCAATCAAAGCATAAATGAATTTACAAAATAAACAGGAGTCTGCTGAGAAGTCACAGAACTTAAAATAAAGCGCTTGATAATATCAAAATGCATTCAGAACTTTTCTCTGATGCTTTAATTCTCTTCTTTGTTAACTCCCAGATATTGGGGGTGTGGATGGGGGCAAGGGTAGACAAAAGTATACAAGCTCTAATTGTCACGGATATAGTTAAAGAATGACTAACACTGCCTGGCCCAAAGGAATCATAACTTTCTG
The DNA here is from genome assembly GCF_004010195.1 of Chiloscyllium plagiosum. Taxonomy (NCBI): domain Eukaryota; kingdom Metazoa; phylum Chordata; class Chondrichthyes; order Orectolobiformes; family Hemiscylliidae; genus Chiloscyllium; species Chiloscyllium plagiosum. The sequence continues at coordinate 33,911,837 of NC_057715.1, read as the reverse complement.
CATTTGCCATGTGATATAGCTTTAATTATTTCTTTTTGCTTGTTTTATCAGCTTTCTAGCTTTTTCCAATTTGTTTGCACACAAGAAGCAGGGCAATAACAGCTGACTGTATGATTAACAAGGCATATTGAATAATTCTTACTTAGCACATTCGAAGCCATGACAACTACCATTTAGAAGGGCAACGTCAGCAGATACATTGAAAAACCACCACCAACTAGTTTCCCTCCAAGTCACTGATGATCTAGACTCAGAAATATGCCACCATTCCTTTACTATCCTGTGTTAAAATCATGAAGCTCTCTCCCTGATGGTATTGTCAGTCTACCTACACTAAATGGACTGTAGTAGTTGAAGAAGGCAGCTCACCATCACCAGGGTAATTAGGGATGGGAACTAAATGTTGACTCCACCAGCAATGCCCACAACCCATGAATTGTTTTTTTAGAAAACGCAAACTAAATAAAATAAATTACAAAAAAAAATTAAGGATTAGTTGATTACTTGTACAAATTCATTTCATTTTCAAAGGGCAAAGTTAAAACAATATTATCTTTCACAATCAGATGCTTAGATGATTTTTTTTTTCGTTTCCAATGAGTGTATTTGTCCTGACCTTCCTTGTGAACTAGAACATAACTTTTATATTGATCTTCAGCTGCAGTTTTCCGATGTTGGGAATCCAGTGATGGAAAACTTGTCACATTTTATTACATTTGTATGTTATATTTTAAAATAATTGTGGGTGGCACGGTGGCACAGTGGTTAGCACTGCTGCCTCACAGCGCCAGAGACCCGGGTTCAATTCCCCCCTCAGGCGACTGACTGTGTGGAGTTTGCACATTCTCCCCGTGTCTGCGTGGGTTTCCTCCGGGTGCTCTGGTTTCCTCCCACAGTCACAAAGATGTGCGGGTTAGGTGAATTGGCCATGCTAAATTGCCCGTAGTGTTAGGTTAAAGGGGTAAATGTAGGGGTATGGGTGGGTTGGGCTCCGGCGGGTCGGTGTGGACTTGTTGGGCCGAAGGGCCTGTTTCCACACTGTAAGTAATCTAATCTAATCTAACAGCTAGGAGGATATGCTTCTGGTGAGCACTCACTGACCTAACTCTGAACTAGCACCATTTTGGTCCAGAGACATTCCAATACCTCTGTAGACATTGTATACACTTCATCACCATGTGACAGAACTTTTTTTGTTGCAGTGGATCTTGTGATTACGATCTGAAGATTGCTACCACTATTGACTTAGCATCTATTGTGCGTAATGTGTTATGAGCATTTCACAAATCCTCTCAACACATTTGCTACTAGTGCAGGAGCAAATGAATGGCAGAAATACTGTAGTTTCAACAGTACAGAATTTGTAAACTTATCTTTTAAGATGTACATAGTACAGTGATGGCTTTCACCGGATTAAAATACCAAATATAGATTTTAAAATGTCACTGCTTAATTAGTACAGTAAATAACTTGGATCATGAGTATGCAAAGCCTTCAAAGCCTTCAAAAAAGCCAATTTACAGAATCACAAAGTCTTTATTCTCTGGTTAGTTTCATGGAAACTAAATAGGAATATCAGGATACCATATGCTGGAGCCTTTAGTTCATGATATTGATGAGATAGAGGAATATTGACAACCTGTGAGCTTGAACTCAAGCATCACATGCAGAGGAACACTATCTTCAATCTGATTGCCACCCAGCAGTAAAATGGCAGATCTTGGATGGCACAGTGGCTCAGTGGTTAGCATTGTTGCCTCAATGCCAGAGAACTGTTGACTCTAGCCTCTGGTGACTGTCTGTGTGCAGTATGCATGTTCTCTCTGTGTCTGCGTAGGTTTTAGCTGAGTGCTCCAGTTTCCTCTCACAGTCCAAAGATGTGCACGATTGGTGGATTGGCCATGCTAAATTGTCCATGGTGTCCAGGGATGTGCAGGCTAGGTGGAGTAGCCATGGTAAAGCGGGGGAGGGAGCAGGGTAAACAGCTGAGTCTGGGTGGGATGCTCTTCAGAAGGTTGGTGCAGATTTGATGAGCTGAATGACCTCTTTCCATACTGAGGGATTTTATGAAAACACCAACATAACTGGATAACTGGAATTTTCTCGGCACCAGGACATAACAAGAATGAATGTTATTTCACTGCACCAAAGCAATGAAAACCCTTAATTGCCAATCATCTTCAAATAGAAATTTCAATACTGCTGTGCAACATCACTACTAGTCCCAATATAAGATATAATTCAACATCTTTTTCATTGCTTATGTTGCATGCTTTTTTCTAACAGAATGCCTTGATGTTCCTTTAACATGCAGCTGATTGGATTCACCAGCAAAATGTTATGTTTTGTCATAAAGCCTTCAAAAAGTACAAATTATGATGAAAAGAATTTTCCAACTGTTTGAACTGCAGACTTATTCAACTTGCAAAAACTAATGACATTAGTTACCCTTCCAGACATGGCAGCTGTCAACCCTTCAGAACACTCAGGATAAATAAAGTGGAAGTGTATGTAGTCCCAGAGGAACATAGGTTGCTTTCTCAGAGAGCAACCTGTGACTAGTGATGAGTTTAACCTGAGGATCATTATGCATTCAGGAGAGGGACAAGGGCTGAAAAGACATGGCCCTCCTAACGACTCAGTTCACTTCACTTCATTTCACTTCAAAGATGAATGAAACTGTACGTAACATTAGTTCGGCCACAGATGGAGTACTCTGCAGTTCTGGTCACCTTAGTATAGGAAGGATGTAGTTGCCCTAGAAGGATGCAAACAAAATTCACCAGATTGTTGCCTGGACGAGAGTTATTCAACAATGAAGTGAGACTAGATAGGCTGTAGTTATTTTCCTCAGAAGGGGGACCTGATTGATGTGTACGAAGTTCTGAGGGGCATTGACATTGTAGCTAGGGAGAAAGACACTCTCCTTAGAGTAAGTGTCAAAAACTAGGAGATGGAACTTTAAGTTAAGTAGTTAGGGTTTAAGTGGATTTTGAGGAAAAATAATTTGCTCTAGAGAGGTATGGATGTCTGGAACATAATGCTTGAACAGGTGGTGGTGGAGGTGTCAAACTGCAAGACATTGCAAGACTATTTGGATAAACACCTGAAATGCCATAGCATAGAAGAATACAGATCAAGTACTGGAAAAAAAAGGATTAGAATAGGTAGATGTATGATAATCATTGTGGACATGATGTATTGAATAACCTTCTTTACTGTAACAGCTTTATGCCTCTAAAGGCACACACATTAGAATAAACCTTTGCCTTGTTAAACTATTTCTAGACTTATCAACCTTCATGCATATTGATGTTTGTTGTATGCTACATAATATTGCTCATGAAAAGTTCAGAAAAATGTAATTGCAGAAAGGAAGTTAGGACAAGCCAGCCTCCAGTAAACAATTGAGAGAAATCTGAAATTTATGTATTGTTGTACCAGTTGTCGAAAGGGGCAATGGTTTGCCAAGGGATCCCTTAGACATTGGCGATTGGATTCTGAATTTTGGCCCATCTACTCTTCAGTCCTTTCAGAATAAATCAAATTCTTGAAGGAAGTTACAGAAACATATTTTTTAATTACAATTTCAGGCTAAATATTTCCTTTGATGAAGCAAAAGTTGCCCGCCCCGGAGAACTGAAACCGGATTACACAAAGAGGAGCGCCTTACCCGATAACCTGTTGAAAGGAGTGTGATAAAGGGTGTCATCCATTTTTTCAGCAGCTTCAGGTGTTTAAGTAAAAGAAATGCCTGACACTCAGTTTATAATCCACAAGGAACAATATATTTACCGAACTCTAACAAGTGAACAATATATTTACCAAACTCTAACAAGTGAACAAATTAACTAAACATTTAACAGAGCGAACAACTCAACTCTAGTTGCTAACTATTTCTGAATAACGTAATATTCCAAAGGTATACTGTTCGAATAAATAAGTCCCACTTATACAACAAAACAATAGAATTTGTCTCTTGAAATTACAGCTACATTACATGTCTTCCGGAACTTTGTGTTCTCCATCTGTCAGGAATGTTTTATTGGTAGGACTTTAAATGATGTGCCGCAGTGCAATGCTTTCTCTGAGAACTGAGAGCTGTTATCTCTTAGCAGATGGCAGTTAGCTCTCACTATTTTCCAAATGCTCTCATCTTTTATACCCTTGATGATCTATCAATACTTTTGCAATTGGATTGGTCAGAGTATTATTTAAATGGTGAAAGATTGCAGCATGCTGTTGTGCAGAGGGACTTAGGAGTGCTTGTACATGAATCGCTAAAAGTTGATTTTCAGGTGCAACAAGTAATCAGGAAGGCAAATGGAACATTGGTTTTCATTGTGAGAGGGATTGAATTTAAGAGCAGAGAGGTTCTGCTGCAATTGTACAAGATGGTGGTGAGGCCACACCTTAAATATTGTGCGCAGTTCTGGTCGCCTTACTTGAGGAAGGATATACTGGCTTTGGAGGCGATGCAGAGGAGGTTCACCAGGTTGGTTCTGGAGATGAGAGAATTACCCTATGAGGAGAGGTTAAGCTGCCTGGGACTGTACTCGCTAGAAGACAGAGAGGGGATCTTATACAAACATATAAAATTATGAAAGGATTATTTAAGATAGAGACTAGTGGGTGAGACTAGGATTAGGGGAAATGGCCTCAAATTTACAGGCAGTAGATTTAGGACAGAGAAGAGGAGGAACTGCTTTCCCCAGAGAGTAGTGAATCTATGGAATCATCTGCTTAAGGAAGCAGTTGAGGCAGCTTCATTAAATATATTCAAGACAAAGTTGGATGGATAGGAGAATGAAGGGTTATGGGGATAATGCAAGCAGGAGGAGCTAAGACAATGAATAGATCAGCCACGATGTAATGAATCAAGGGCCAAATGGTCTATTCCTGCTTCCATTACTATAACGTTGTCAAAACTATCACATTTAAATTTAATAGGTTTTTGGTAGCCAAGTGCCTGGTTTAAATTGATTGGCTAAGTTTAAAAAGATTGTTGTCTTGATAAAACTGCTGCTTTGCCTGCCAACCATATAGTCTTTTGAGATAAAATGTTTCAATTCAGATGCTCTGTGTACTTGAAAACTCAAGCTGCTGCCAGACATCCATTTTAATTCTGAGCATAAAAAAAATCTTTTAAAGGGACCACAAAATGTTTTCCCCATTTTACAATTTTACACACGCCAAATTTGCTACAATTCAAAAATAATAATTCTGCCGTATATTGAATTACTTTGTTTTGTATACTTGTGTGAAATCTTTTTTTCTTGAAACTAAGTTCTAATTAACAACAAAGAATTACATAGGGATAATTCTTATGTCTCCCAATTCCAAAGCCTTGTTTATTATTCTGTCAGCTGCCTAACATAGTGCTGCAACATGGACCCAAGCAGCCACCTGACTATGCTGGTTAGAGCACTGAATATATTTTTTCGAGAATTTTTGCCTTTACATGGACGGATGCTGTCAAGAAACTTATGTATGTACATTTAAAAAAAAACAAGCTGCTTGTTCCTGTCCTGGTGTAGACATGCTAGCCCTGGAACCTAAGTACTGTTTGCAATGCTACAAGATCTATAAATTCTGCCTTAATCATTGTCCCTCTATGGTTTCTTTAGAGCTTTTATTGTTTCTGTGTTCGGTCTTTGTAAATCTTCTTTCCCAATTGCTAAGCAAATCTCAATAACTTGTTTCTCAGCCTTAGGTGCATTCAAATCGAGAAATCAGAACTTCGATAGCTATTTGAACTTGGTAAATTTTGTGAGGTGGTCTGTGCCCAATTTAAATTAGGGAATCTTTTGCACATTTTGACATTTTTGACATTCTCTTGTTTGCTAACGATCCAGCACATGCCTGATCATTTGATTTTCTCAAGTGTGTTAAACTGGTCTCTCAAAAAGAATTTGACTGCATCCCAGAAATCTGTACTTTATTCACTCTGGTTTTGCCAGGTATGAATAGATAGAAATGAAAGAAAAAGGCTTAAAAACTAAGGTTAATTTCATAAAATCTTAGAAGCTTTCATAGAATCTTTCATACAAATTGTAAAATCCCTACAGTATGGAAGAAGGCCATACAGCCCACTGAGTCCACACCACCCCTCCGAAGATCATCCCAACCCAAACCCTCCCCTTATCCTTGATTCTCTGGGGTGGAAGCAATACCCGTAATGCTAGTAATATGGCTAGTAATCACTAAACATGCAACAGTCTCCAGTGTCAGAAAAAGCAGTTTATGAATTTACTTCCCTTCTCGATTGCTTCAAAACAGGCCTAAAGTGAAATTTTACTGTGAAGTGCAGTAAAAGTATTTTGTAATGATCTCTCTGAAGCCATGATATACACGGCAATATACATCATGTTACTGAGTATAAGCAAACAAATCACAGTTTCAAAGGATAGTTTAGATAGGTGATTGTTGGAAGGGAATACTAAAAGGATGTGAAAACAAGGTATGGCCATAAGGGTAAATCTACTATCCACATGGGGTAAACTGCAAAATAGAATAGACCAAGAAAACATTTTTGATGTTAATTGGAATGTTAGCTAAGATTTTATGTAAATTCGTTACACCTTCTTTTTCTCATATTTGCTTTTGGACTGCAGCTTTTTGTTTTGCAAACAACCTTTCTTCTTTTCTTTATCCCATTTCTAACCTTTTTTCGCTCTATTCAAACAATTCTTCTTTAGTTAATGCTTTCCAACCTCCAACCAATTACCAGCCTTCCCTTTTGTTCTCTTTATACCCTCTATTAGTTAACCTGCTTCAAACCTACACTATTTCAATTTTTCCCCTTTCTGATAATAGACTACCTCACTGAAATGCTAATTCAAATTCTTGGCTGACATATGCTGTCACCCAATAAATATTTCACAGAATCATAGAGTGATTACAACACAGAGTGGACCATTCAATATGTGATCAAAGTGTTAGCTATCTGAAAGAACAATTTACCTAGTGACATTTTCTCACTTTGTCAGTTTAGCCCGAGATGCTTTTCCTTCTCAGATGATAATTACCTTTGCCTCTGATTTCGTTTGATGGACTAGATTGGACTGAACTCCACCAAATTCATAGGCGCTGTATTTCAGATCTTAACCATTTATGTATGGAAAGTCTATGTTTATTGCCAATGTCTCCACAAGGTGCCACAGTGACCAAGTGTTCAGAAAATGGCTGAAAAATGGCAGATGAAGTTCAATCTGAATAAATGCGAGGTGTTGCATTTGGTACAACAAACGAGTAGGACTTATACGGTTAATGGTAGGCTATGGATAGTGCTGTAGAACAGAGAGACCTAGGGATGCAGGTACATAATTCTTTGAAGTTTGCATCACATAATAGACATGACTTCCTTGCTCAGTATTCTGTATATGGGATTTGGGAAGTCATGTTGCGGTTGTACAGGACATTAGTAAGACATTGTGTCCAGCTCTGGTTGCCCAGTTATAGGAAGGATATAATCAAGCTGGAGTAGGTTCAGAAGAGATTTATTAGGATGTTGCTGGGTATAGAAGGTTTGAGTTATAAAAAAAATTCTGTCTGGAGCATCAGAGGTTGAGAGGCTTATAAAATAATGAGAGTAATAGATAGAGTTAATGGTAGGTGTCTTTTCCCTGGGATGGGAGATTTCAAGACCTGGGAGCACATTTTTAAATCTCTCTCCTTTCACCTTAAAAAAGACATGAGGGGCATTTTTTTTACACAGAGGGTGGTTTGTATGTGGAATGAACTTGCTGAGGAAATAGTTGACGTGTGTACAATTTCAACATTAAAAGACACCTGGATAAGTACACAAATAAGAAATGTTTAAAGGGATATTGGCCAGGAGCAGGCAGATGGGACTAGTTTAGATAAGGATTATGTTCGGCAAGGACTGGTTGGACTAAAGGGTCTGTTTCCGTGCTATAAGACTCTAAGTGGCAAGTTAGGGATATGGTCAGTGGAATGGTGGGGTTGTCGTCTGCAAGATGACAAAGGAGGTGACCAGGAAGGTGTCCAGAAGGCTGTGATGCAGATAGTGGTGGCATTTGCCAATACCTGAGTATGTTCAAGTGGAGGACAGCGATCTTTGCTGATCATCTTGACATTTGAAGCACATGGCATGCAACAGATCATTTGTACTTCTCTATTTCCATTTTACTTAAGGTTGGAATGGGGGTTGGGGGTAGGGGGATACAATTTGGCTGAGTTCCAAATAGGTAAGTTGACACATTTTATAGGATTGAAAATGCAGAGCCAATCAAAAACGGAAACAGTTATTTGCTTTAGAAAAAGAAGACTGTTTAATTTATCTGTCAATATAAGAAACATTAGCTCGAATAAGTTTTGTATTTATAGGAATTCAGACATACCAAAAATAATTTGCCAGCTCCTTTTCCAAGGTGACAATTTGTCCTCAGCAGTGTGAAACTCTGCATCATGTCAGCTCATAATTTGCCTGCAGGAAGCTTAAGATGTTATGATGGGTACGAATATTGAATGTGTCAATTTGTTTCCTCATTTATATGAATAGTTTTCTCCTCTAAGGCTTGTAGATTACCTGAAGCAAAAGAAAAGCAATCATACAAAATATATATTGTTAAGCATTTTGTAGTATTGATGCTATACACTAAGTTCTGTGATGGAAAACAAATCTGGTTTTCAACCTGATAAAATGAAAGTCACTACTACAATAAATGGTTGTAATGAAATTTCTATGGGGACGTTTTCCAATCATCATTGTAAGTTCTTCAGTAGATAAGTAAAGACCTTGGACAAACATTTTGTGAACGAGATTTGGGGTTAAAAGTTCTTTCTAGACCTTGCACTTCTCTTTCTTTTATTCTGCAAAGGTAAGGAATTTCAAGATGCAAGTTAAGTACAGGCATTCAAAGGAAAACTGTACCTGAATGTGTTCACCTCTCTGAATGCATTGTGGAAGGTAAATGATTAATAAAAAACAGACATATTCAGAAATGATTCTTCAAAGAGTATTATGACTATGCAAGTAAAGTAGAATTGGCTCTCCTCCATCCTCAATTGGCCATGAGAAAGATTTGATGATCTTTTGACCACTTAGTTATATAATACTCTAAGAAGGTGGTTAACCAGTTCATCAGAAATAATTAAAAAAGCAAGTTACAAGGTTTTTGTCGGAGAAATAACAAATTTTATAAGTTTGTAACCCCAAGAAAAGTAATAAAGATGTGATGTCCAATAGACATATAAACACAATCTAAACTTTTAAAGAGAATAATGTCCAGCACAAAGGAACATGGTATTAGGTGTTGAGGGATGTCCTGGATTAACCATTAATGTTGCAGATATTTTTGATCTCATTGATCAGATGTTTTTCACCAGTTTCATTTATCACCATGTGCTTTGCCCTTTGAGAATTGAGGGAGCAGGGAAAAAGAATAAAAGGGAGAGTGAGAGCTTTCTCCAGTTTTAGTTACAAGTCTAGATCCACCCACTGATAGGAAAAAAAAAGTTGATTTGTATATTCCAATTTCTGAGTAACTTGCTTTCAAGCTGGTTAATCACTCTCAATGTTTCTTTACTCTACAGTGATTTTTCTATAAGTTGTAAATTTTACAGTAGATAAAGGTCTGGTGCATTAGTTTCAGTCTCTGAGAATAAAGTTAACATCTGTTCAGACTGCTTCTTGATTGTTGATAGTTTCACAAAGCTTTGCACAACCAGTGGTCTTGTAATTAAGTAAATTTCCCCCCCCCCCCCCTTTTTGAGACCATTTTCAGTCTATGGAAATTCAAGGTTTTAAAATCAGGTGGTAGAAGTTGAAAGTGGTTAGTCCAGATTTTATCATGATCAACACAAGACTGTGGCTATGTTGTGTTACATACTGTAAGATATGGCAGGCCAGTTCAGGAAAGCATGACATCACTTCCTGCACTAAAGGTCTTTGTTATCCTTTTGTTATTTGCATCTGATTGTTGTGCTGAAATTCTTAATTCTGACACCGCACACCTGAAGTTGGGAACATCTGTATTTTCTAGCATTAAACGTTCACCTTCATGAGAAAAATGAGTTTTTTTTTCATTAAGATTCTAAAGTTACAGGACAGTATACCTATCATTGACTTGTTCTGTACATAAGGGCAGCCATTGTAAATTGGAAATATATTTGATTAATTTCTCATCAGAGGCTGGTCTCACCCTAAAGCTCTAGAGATTTTCTAACTTTCAAAAACTTCTATTTCTGAGCTAAGGCACTGAATTTGAGCTCTGGTTGAAAGATTCTGTTTGAGAGGCAAATATATATGTAATTTACTTCTCTGTCCCAATAGAAGTTCAGCTTGCCAGAGTACAACCAGGTTTCGAAATCCATGGAGTCGAGGATGAATTCACTCTCAAAAGCTGTCAAAAATATATTATATATAAAAAAAATCATGGGGTCCATAAATGAGAGAGAACCTGACACCATATGTGGAAACGGTAAAGTCTATGAGGTGCTATTCTTCCAATCACAGATACTGCTTTTCCAATGCTCACTGCTCCAGCTCCTTCACGACAAGTTCCCTCCCTCCCATGCAGGAGGAGCAGCATGGGCAAGGCAGAGACCTCCCATGTTTGGAGGAGCTGGGTGCATTGTATGTCCCTCTGCTACCAACAACAGGATGCCATGTTGATGAGAAAACTTAATGACTTCGGTTAGTCAAGGGTGGTTTTAACATGGTTAGAAGATAAATTGTTGGGTATGAGTTTTGGAGTTTTGTCAATGTTGTCTTCTAATTCTAACAGGGAGAGTGCTAATACTGGATGTTCCATTGATTCAATCATCATACTGCCACAGTGCTGGCAGCTGTCTTCCACAACTAAGGAAATCAAATGATAAGAACTGTGATAACAGCTATATTGATAGTAATTCCCTTGATTCAGGAAGGTAATAAATAGTTTCTTCTGTTGATATACTTTTGAGGATTAAGAAACCTGTAGGGCAGGGGACTTTGAAGGGTAATTTCATTTTTAACCCTGAGTGAAAATTGTGTTTCCTTTATACTTTATTTGGCAACACAAGGGAGGTGGTAGCATGGTAGCACTGGTCACATGGTATGGAGGTCAGTACTTTGGGACATGAGTCTAAATCTTTCCATAGCTGATGATGAAATTTGAGTTGGATTGCTAAATATAGTTTTTAAAAGAACATAGTGTAAATGTACCTTTTTGGGGATGTGCGGTACTTCATTGTCATTCAGTCTGGAGGGGTTCAGAACAAGCTATTCCAGTACAGCTACAACAGGGACATCTTTCATCTTTGTGGTGATTTACAGCTCATTTTAGCTTAAAAATACATCATTTCCAATAATTGAATGGTATGCTGCTTCAGTTATTTTTTAAAAAAATCTGTTGCTTCTGTCTCCTAACTTAAGTGATTTGGTGTCTAATAATCTGACACATTCATTGTTTGTTGTAGTTTAAAGCTCAATGGAGAGGTAGCGCTTACTGAGGATATTGATATATTTTGGTGTGAGGTTCAAGTTCATTGTTCAAATTATAGAGATGTGGATCTCTCTGGATATTAAAGCATTCTTAATTGTTCATTCAGAAGTTGATGGTGAGCTGTTTCCTTGAACTGTTGGAGTCAAGGGACACCTACAATGCTCCAGAATCTTGATGTCGCAAAAGTGAAGGAATGACAATTAAAATTCCAAAACAAGGTGGTGAGTGGCTGAGAGGAGAAGTTGTAGGAGGTGGTGTTCTTATGTTTCTGTTATCCTTGTCCTTCTTGGATATTAGAAGTTGTGGATTTGGAAAGTGCTGTTGACAGAGTTTTGGTGAGTTGGAGTAGTGTTATTTAGATCAGACTGATACAAATAGTGGATGCAGCTCACTGAAGTGTTCTGTCCAGCCAATGATCCGTATTTCAAAGACCATTACATAGATGGAGAAGATTCCTCTTGCTGCTCATTCAATGGAACCCATTTCTCTGTCAAGTGTGCAGCTGATAGATTTGGTGACATTCATCTCACCTCACTGAACCTTACTTATGGTTGTGCCTCTTATTTGAAGAAAAACATTATTATTAAATCAAAGGTTTTTTGCTGATTATATGTGTGGTAATTGCATTATGGCCTCAACTGGTGTGTAAAGCAGAGCAATTTTATTAATGATACTTCTGACAGGCAAATCTGGATCTGTGTAGAGAATTAAAGTATCCATTGTAAAATGTATGGCATGTAGGAGGATATGGTTAGTTTTAAACTACTTAAAGCTGCCCTGATTATGTGCCTTTAACATAACAGGGGTTCTTCTGTTCTCCAGTCTATTTTATTAAAGCATGACTGATCATATTGACTTGGAATAAAGCTTTGAAATATTGAACAGATGTGAATTGAACCATTCATTAGCTAATGGCGAGTTTGGTTTTGCAGGATTAATTTAGGTGTGTTTCCCTTGTTGTAGTTAGATATTTAGAAGTCATATCTTAAAATTTTCATCAGCCCTCACTGTAAACAGAAGTCTTAAGGGAAAATAACTCTAAACTAGCAGAAGAGTGCATGTTGCTTGCTTTTAATCTTGAGTAAAGGAATGCAATCATAGAGTCATAGAGATGTACAGCATGGAAACAGACCCTTCGGTACAACCCGTCCATGCCAACCGGCTATCCCAACCCAATCTAGTCCCACCTGCCAGCACCTGGCCCAAATCCCTCCAAAGCCTTCCTATTCACATACCCATCCAGATGCCATTTAAATGTTGCAATTGTACTAATTTTCACCACTTCCTCCGGCAGCTCATTCCATACACATACCACCGTCTGAGTGAACAAGTTGCCTCTTAGGTCTCTTTTATATCTTTCCCCTCTTATCCTAAACCTATACCCTCTAGTTCTGGACTCCCCACACCAGGGAAAAGACTTTGTCTATTTATCTTATCCATGCCCCTCATGATTCTATAAACCTCTATAAAGTCACCCCTCAGCCTCCGACGTTCCAGGCAAAACAGCTCTAGCCTATTCAACCTCCCCTTTATCTCAAATCCTCCAACCCTGGCAACATCCTTGTAAATCTTTCCTGAACCCTTTCAAGTTCGCAACATCTTTCCATTGGGAAAGAGACCAGAATTGCAAGCAATATTCCAACAGTAGCCTAATCAGTGCCTTGTACAGCCACAACATACCTCCCACTCATGTACTCAATATTCTGACCAATAAAGGAAAACATACCAAACGCCTTCTTCACTATCCTATCTACCTGTGACTCCACTTTAAAGGAGCTATGAACCTGCACTCCAAGGTCTCTTTGTTCAGCAACACTCCCTAGGACCTTCCCATTAAGTGTATAAGTCCTGCTAAGATTTACTTTCCCAAAATGCAGCACCTCTCATTTATCTCAATTAAACTCCATCTGCAATTTCTCAGCCCATTGGCCCATTTGATCAAGATCCCATTGTAATCTGAGGTAACCCTCTTCGCTGTCCACTGCACCGCCAATTTTGGTGTCATCTGCAAACTTACTAACTACACCTCTTATGCTCACATCTAAATCATTTATATAAATGATTAAAAGCAGTGGACCCAGCACCGATCCTTGTGACATTCCAGTGGTCACAGGCCTCCTGTCTGAAAAACAACCCTCCACCACCACTCTCTGTCTTCTACCTTCGAGTCAGTTCTGTATCCAAATGTCGAGTTCTCTCTGTATTCCATGAGATCTAACCTTGCTCACCTGTCTCCCACGGGGAACCTTGTCAAATGCCTTACTGAAGTCCATATAGATCACATCTACCACTCTGCCCTCATCAATCCTTTTTTTTACTTCTTCAAAAAACTCAATCAAGTTTGTGAGACATGATTTCCCACGCACAAAGCCATGTTGACTATTCCTAATCAGTCCTTACCTTTTCAAATACATGTACATCCTGTCCCTCTGGATTCCTCCAACAACTTGCCCACCACTGACTTCAGGCTCACTGGTCTATATTTCCCTGGCTTGTCCTTATTAACTTTCTTAAACAGTGGCATCACGTTAGCCAACCTCCAGTCTTCCGGCACCTCACCTGTGGCTATCGATAATACAAATATCTCAGTAAGAGGCCCAGCAATCACTTCCCTAGGTTCCCACAGAGTCTAGGGTACACCTGATCAGATCCTGGGGATTTATCCAGTTTTATGCATTTCAAGACATCCAGCACTTCTTCCTCTGTAATATGGACATTTAGCAAGATGTCACCATTCATTTCCCTACAGTCTATATCTTCCACACCCTTTTCCACAGTAAATATTGATGCAAAATACTCACTCCGCATCTGCCCCAACTCCTAAGGCTCCACACATGTGGCCATGTAATTAAAATGTTTGTTTTGGAAATGGCACATAGGCGATTTATTCATAATAAATAATTTGCATATTTATTATTGCAGATTTAAATGATTTAATAAAACATAAAATATATAGGAGGATGTGAGGATTGCAAATGATGGAGATCAGAGTCAAAATGTGTGGTGCTGGAAAAGCACAGCTCGTCAGACAGGAGACTAGCAGGAGAGTCGAAGTTTCAAGCATAAGCTCTTCTTTGCTAAATGTATTACTTTATTTTCATAACAGAAGATGCCCAAAAAGAAATTCAATATGGATGCTGAAGGTAAATATTGCAATATGGCTGTCAATTTGTTAACCCATGTAATATATGCAATGGAGATTTGGGTCCTTGTCAAGAAAGGTATCTGGAATTTATTAACAACTAACAGTACACTAATATGACATCTCAAATTTGCATGTAATTTGGATTCTATGTTTCTCTTACTATTATATATGGTGGACAAACTGACTGCCAACTTGCTTAACTGACTGTACAGAGAGTATCGCTCATTTGTACTAAAGTAGAATATAATATAAAGTAACTGACTTCAATATAGATTAACTGAGATATTTGCAATACGACAACTGTAATTATCTTATGTGATTGAGCCATTGAAAACCCAAAGTGAAGCAGCCAAGAGACAAAATACAGTCTTCAAAAAAAGCTTGACATGAGTCTTTAAAAAAATGAATAGATACATTCCTCTGGGAACAACCCATATCTGGCAACAATCAAGCAAAACCTTTATAAATAATTGTGTAAACATGCAAAGGAAAACAACCATGCTTTAAACTTTTCAATATTTTTACATATTCAGTTTCTGAAGTAAATTTCAGATGATACTCCATTTTCTGGGAATGAGTTCATTGTCTCTGTGCAGGGCGTGAGAAAAGTAAAAGAACAAAATTGTATCCATACAGGGTCTTAAAGCATTCCAAAGTACTTCACAGTCAGCAAAGTACTTCAAAAGTGTTGTTTCTGCTGCAATGTCAGAAATGTGGATGTCAATTTATGCACAGCAAGATCCCACAAAAGCAATAGGGGGGAAGTTGGCAGAATGAAGGATCATGGGAACGTAAAACATCACTGCAGCAAATCATCAATATCTACAATACAAAGGATGTTACAACTACCACACATGGTGAATTATTAAGTCAGAGTTTTAATGTTTTCTTTTAAAAAATGGGATTTGATGTATTGGTTAATATTCTGCATGTCAGCATTGTAGTAAATTAGAGAAAGCGCCACCAGCAGCAATGTGGTTCACATTATTCAAGAGTGTCTGGAATACTCCAGAATTATATGATCTCATGAATTATGTGGCCAGATATCAATCATTGTCTAGTATTCCATAAATTCATCACTCTCTAACCTATAATATCTACACATTCTATAAAAGAAGGGAGTGTGTGAAACAGCTATTAACTAATCTAAAAATTTAAGCAATTTCTATGAAATATCATCTGATAGTTTAATATAATATTTTCATGCTGTTGAACTGCCAGTTTCAATGGAACACAGTGTAAAATGTTGTAAATCTTATAGCTCCTATTCTAATGGTTTCTGAGAAACCGTATGCTTTGGTTTTTTTTATCACTCCCAACTGAGAGGAAATCTATAATAAACAGACTCCTTAAACCTGCTTTTTGTAATGCTCCCTAAGTTGCTTTGAAATTGCACTGTAGGATACTACTAACAATCAGAAATTGGTGAATGCCTTTGAGAAACTGATGCATAGAAGAATTTCATAATTCTAACTTCAAAGCAGTAATAATCAGGAGAAAATCTATTATGCATAATTTCTTTATATAATCACATTATTCCAAAATTTAACAAACACCTTTTTAAGAGCCTCTGCAGAAAATAAAGAGCAAAGCAGGTGACATTTGTAAAATGAACGAGTGAACTTAAGGGCAATTATTCTCAAGTCACACACATTATTCAATCCGTCTGTTCCAAAGATATAGAGAAAACATTTTAGTCCACATTCAGCACTTAGTAGTAAATATTGGTTTAAGTGCCTCACACTGCATCAAAGATATACAGCATGACTAACACCAGTTTTAAGCAGCACTATTTTGCATAATAAATGCACTACAATGGGTGAAAATTGGCTAGAAGCATATTATTTAAATATAGCACAATCAATCTATAACACAGGATATATTTTGTCGCCTTAAAGATATGTCATATCCAATATCCAAACAGATATTTTTGCAGAAAGGAATCCTTTAGTAAGCAATTACTGGTTCATTAGGTAATATTTTAATTGTGCAGCATTCCAATAAATTAAGCTTTTAAACTTTGAGCAAAATTATTAATCTGACTGATCACAGAATGAATAATTCAAATATAAAGTAACACTTATTGGCTAGAAGCAATCAGTGAGTGATTTTCTTTTCCAATGGCGATATTTGTGAGACTGGTTTGAGAGGATACATACATCTCTTCTAAAACTCTTATTATGAAGCTCATTCTAACTTCTCTTTTTGGTTCTTTCCATTCAAACAATGACTAGCTGTCGAGTAAGGCTAGCATGAGTCGAATAAGCAAGCTTTATGAAAAGTGAAAGAACTGCAAATGCTGGAAATCAAAAACAAAAATACAAATTGCTGAAAAAGCTCTGCAAATCTTGCAGTATCCACACTACAAATTAAGTAGTGGATTCACCTTAAACCCAGAAAATGAGGAGGCCATTACTTGGTTTTGGAGATTTGCATTCAGTAAATGAATGAATGATCCACTCTCACAGATGTTTCAGCTGGAAGGGAAGCAGGTACAAGGAGGGGAAGGCTATTGCATGGAATTTCTAGGTAGGAATCATCAGTAAGAATCCTGGCTGTTGTTCAGTCTTCATACTTTGGCTCCTGAAATGAATTATAATAGTTCCTGCAATAGCTGTAATCAGTTAGCCCATTATAGGTTGATTCAGATTTACTCCACATTGTTATATAAGACAGTTTGTACCTCAAAGGATTAACTGATATCAGAAGCTAACCTCTTCCCATCAAAATATCCTCCTGGGAGGAGCAATGCTAGTTATGTATTTGTTAATATGTGGGAATGTTTCAATAGTGGTTATGTCAACATACTCTTCTGTTGAAGGTGAGGTGTCAGCAGTGACCAACAATACCTTAAATATAATGTAACTAGTTGTTAACTACTACATAATAAACCAATTTACCGTTCTTCAAGAGTGAGCCTATCTTGTGCCAAAGACTTCCTGTTGACATCCTTCCCCATGTGATATTAAAAGAACAAAGAAAATTCCAGCACAGGAGCAGGCCCTTCAGCCCTTCAAGCTTGCGCCGATCCAGATCCTCTATCTAAACCTGACACCTATTTTCTAAGGATCTGTATCCCTCTGCTCCCTGCCCATTCATGTATCTGTCTAGATACATCTTAAATGATGTTATCATGCCCGCCTCTACCACCTCAGCTGGCAACGTGTTATAGGCACCCACCTACTCTCTGCGTAAAGAACTTTCCACGCATACTTCCCTTGAATCTTTCCCCTTTCACCTTGAACTCGTGACTCCTAATAATTGAGTCCCCCACTCTGGGGGAAAACGTTTCTTGCTATCCACCCTGTCTATACTTCTCATGATTTTCCAGATCTCAATCAGGTCCCCCCTCGATCTCCGTCTTTCTAATGAAAATAAACCTAATCTACTCAACCTCTCTTCATTGCTAGCGCCTTCCATACTAGGCAACATCCTGGTGAATCTCTTCAGTACCATCTCTAAAGCATCCACTTCCTTCTAGTAATGTGGCAACCAGAATTGTATGCAGTATTCCAAATGTAGCCAAACCAAAGTCCTGTACAACTGTAATATGACCTGTCAACTCTTGTACTCAATACCCCATCCGATGAAGGAAAGCATGCTGTTTGCCTTCTTGACCACTCTATTGATCTGCGTTGCCACTTTCAGGGAACAATGGATCTTTACAGCCAGATCTCTTTAGACATTAATTTTCACCAGGGCTTTTCCATTTACCGTATAGTTCGCTCGAGAATTGGATCTTTCAAAATGCATCACCTTGCATTTACCTGGATTGAACTCCATCCGCCATTTCTCCATCCAACTCTCCAAACTATCTATGTTCTGCGGCATTCTCTGACAGTCCCCTTCACTGTCTGCTACTTCACTAATCTTAGTGTCACTGCAAGCTTGCTAATCAGATCACCTATACCTTCCTCCAGATCATTTGTGTGTATCACAAACAACAATGGTCCCTCTCAAGGACAAAGGAGGGACATTATGCGTGGAGTCAGGGAAAATGGGTGAGATTCTTAATGAATATTTTGTGTTGGTATTCTACATACAACTCTCCAAACTATCTATGTTCTGCGGCATTCTCTGACAGTCTCCTTCACTGTCTGCTACTTCACTAATCTTAGTGTCACTGCAAGCTTGGGGAACACCATTGGTCACAGTTTTCCATTTTGAGAAACTCCCTTCCACTACTACTCTGTCTCCTGCTGGCCAGCCAGTTCTCTATCCATCTAGCTGGCACACCTTGGATCCCATGCAACTTCACTTTCTCCGTCAACCTACCTGGGGAACTTTATCAAATATCTCACTGATGTCCATGTACCTGACATCCACAGCTCTTCCCTCATCAATCAACTTTGTTACTTCCTCAAATAATTCTATTAAGTTGGTTAGACGCGACCTTCCCTGCACATAACCATGCTGCCTTCCAAGTGTAAATAGATTCTATCTCTTAGTATTTTCTCCAGCAGCTTCCCTACTACTGACATCAGGCTCACCAATCTATAATTACCTGAATTATTCTTGTGACCCTTCTTAAACAACGGGACAACATTAGCAATTCTCCAGTTTTCCGGGACCTCACCTGTGTTCAAGGATGCTGCAAGGATATCTGTTAAGGCCCCAGCTATTTCCACTCTTGCTTCCCTCAGTAACCTGGGATAGATCCCATCCAGACGTGATGACTTGTCCACCTTAATGCCTATTAGAATACCCAACACTTCCTCCCTCCTTATGCCAATTTGACCTAGAGTAATCGAACTTCTATCCCTAACCTCCACATCCGTCATATCCTCTCCTTGGTGAATACCAACACAAAATATTCATTAAGAATCTCACCCATTTTCTCATTTCTCCACGCATAATGTCCCTCCTTTGTCCTTGAGTGGGCCAACCCTTTCTCTTGTTACCCTCTTGTTTCTTGTATACAAATAAAAAGCTTTGGGATTTTCCTTAACTCTGTTTGCTAAAGATATTTCATGACCCCGCTGAATTCCTCGTTTCAAATTGGTCCTACTTTCCCAACATTCTTCCAAAGCTTCATCTGTTTTCAATCACCTTGACTTTATGTATGCTTCTTTATTGCTGGAACAGCACAGCAGGTCAGGCAGCATCAAGGGAACAGGAGATTCGACGTTTCGGGCACAGGCCCTTTCCTGAAGAAGGGCCTGTGCCCGAAACGTCGAATCTCCTGTTCCCTTGATGCTGCCTGACCTGCTGTGCTGTTCCAGCAATAAAGTTTCAACTTTGATCTCCAGCATCTGCAGACCTCACTTTCTCCTTTATGTATGCTTCCTCTTTCCTCTTAGCTAGTCTCACAATTTCACCTGTCATCCACGATTCCCTAATCTTGGTATTTCGATCCCTCATTTTCACCCAGCCGTGTCGGTCCTGCACTTTAATCAACCTCTCTTTAAAAGCCTCCCACATATCAAATATATATTTAGTCTCAAACAGCTGTTTCTAATCCACATTCCCCAGCTCCTATTGAATTTTGGTATAGTTGGCCTTCCCCCAGTTTAGCACTCTTCCTTTAGGACCACTGTCATCTTTGTCCATGAGTATTCTACAATTACAGAATTGTTGTCACTATTCCCAAAGTGATTCCCTACTGAAACTTCAACCATGGGCTCATTCCCCAACACCACGTCCAGTATGGCCCCTTCTCAACTATTTACATACTGCTCTCCTGGGTGCTCCTTACAAATTCTGCTCCATCCAGACATCTAACACTAAGTGAATCCCAGTCAACATTGGGATAATTAAAATCTCCCGTCACCACCATTCTGTTATTCCTACATCTTTCCATAATCTATTTACATATTTGTATCTCTATCTCACCTTTGCTGTTAAGAGGCCTATAGAACTGCCCCAGCATTGTTACTGCACCCTTCCTATTTCTGAGCTCTGCTTATATTGCCTCAACTCGGGTCTTCTATGGTGCCCGCCTTCAGCACAGCTATGATATCCTCTGTGGAGGCACTCTGCCTCTATTTCTGATGAAGGGCTTTTGCCCAAAACGTCGGTTTTCCTGCTCCTCGGATGCTGCCTGAACTGCTGTGCTTTTCCAGCACCACTCTAATCTAGAATCTGGTTTCCAGCATCTACAGTCATTGTTTTTACCTGCCTGATATCCTCTGTGGCCAGTAATGCAACCTCTTCACTACTTTTACTTCCCTCTCTAACCTGCCTGAAGCATCTATGTCCTATATTTAGTTGCAATCTTGCCCTTCTCTCAATCAAGTTTTAGTAATAGCAATAACGTCATACACCCAGGTACTAATGCAAGTTTTAAGTTCATCTGCCATACTACTACACTTCTCACATTAAAACAAATGCACCTCAGACCACCTGTACCTTTGTGTACATCATCTGCTCCCTGCCTACTCTTCCCCTTAGTCACGCTGACTTCATGATCTAGTCACAAAGAACAAAGAAAATTTACAGCCCAGGAAGAGACCCTTCAGCCCTCCAAGCCTGAGCCAATCCAAATCCACTGTCTAAACCTGTCACGCAATTCCTAAGCATCTGTATCCCTCTGCTCCCCACCTACTCATGCATCTGTCCATATGCATCTTAAATGAATCTACCATGCCTGCCTCTACTACTAACACGTTCCAGGCACCTACCACCTTCTGTTTTAAGTACTTGCCGCGTGTATCCCCCTTAAACTTTTCACCTCTCACCTTGAAAGCACGATGTCTCATTATTGAATCCTTCACCCTGGGAAAAAGCTTATCTTTATCTACCCTGTCTGTACCCTTCATGATTTTGTAGACCTCAATCAGATTCCCCCCCCAACCCCCACATCTCCTTTTTTCTAACGAAAATAATCCTAACCTACTCAATCTCTCTTCATAGCTAGCACCTTCCATACCAGGCAACATCCTCGTAAACCTTCTCTGCACCGTCTCCAAAGCAACCACAACCTTTCGGTAACGTGACGACCAGAACTGTACACTGTATTCTAAATGTAGCCAAACTAACATCTTGTACAATTTTAACATGACCTGCCAGCTCTTATACTCAATACCTCGTCCAATGAAGGCAAGCATACCATATGCCGCCTTGATCGCTCTACCCACCTGTGCAGCAACCTTCAGGGTACAATGGACCTGGACTCCCAGATCTCTTTGCTCACCAACTTTTCCCAAGGCTCTTCTGTTTACTATATAATTTGCTCTAGAATTAGACTTCCCAAAATGCATCACCTCACATTTGCCCGGATTGAACTTCATCTGCCACTTCTCCACCCAAATCTCCAGTCTATATCCTGTATTCTTTGATGCCCCCATGCTTTCTGCTACTCCACCAATCTTCGTGTCCTGTGCAAACGTGCTGATCATACCAACAGTGCCCTCTTCCAGATCATTTGTGTATATCACAAGCAACAGTGGCCCCAACACTGACTCCTGTGGAACACCTTTCTCCATTTTAAGAAACTCTCTTCAACTACTACTGTCTTCTGTTGCTCAACCATTTCTTTATCCACCTAGCTAGAACACCTTGCACACCATATGACTTCACTTTCTCCATTAGTGTACCATGGGGAACCTTATCAAATGCCTTACTAAAGTCCATGTATATGACATCTACAACTCTTCCTTCATCTATCAACTTGGTCACTTCCTCAAAGAACTCTATTAAGTTGGTAAGACACAATCTCTCCCACACAAAACCATGTTGCCTATCACTGATAAGCCCATTCTTTTCCAAATATAAATAGATTTTGTCTCCCAGTACCTTCTCCAGCAACTTTCCCACCACTGACGTCAGGCTCACTGGTCTGCAGTTACCCGGAATATCCCTACTACCCTACTTGTACAGGGGGACAACATGAACAACCCTCCAGACCTCTGGCACCTCACCTGTGTTTAAGAATGCTACAAAGGTATCTGTCAGGGTCCCAGCTATTTTTTCTCTCGCCTTCCTCAGCAACCTGGGATAGATCCCATCTGTTCCTGGGGATTTGTTCACCTTAATTAGCTCTAGCCTACACAACACATCTTCCCTGCATATGTCA
Source organism: Chiloscyllium plagiosum (assembly GCF_004010195.1). Classification (NCBI taxonomy): domain Eukaryota; kingdom Metazoa; phylum Chordata; class Chondrichthyes; order Orectolobiformes; family Hemiscylliidae; genus Chiloscyllium; species Chiloscyllium plagiosum. Next base: position 33,889,228 of record NC_057715.1, on the reverse strand, counting down.
ACGTGATCCAGAGTAATCAAATTTCTGTCTCTAATCTCAACATTCATCATGTCACTCTCCTTAGTGATCATTCGCTCAGGAGAGGGACAAGTAATCATTCGGAATCTCACCCACTTTCTCAGGTTCAACACAGCCTTCCTTCATTATCCTTTCGTGGATCAATCCATTCTCTAGTTACCCACTTGTTTCTTATATAGGAATAAAATGCTTTGGGATTCTCCTTAATTCTGCTCACTAAAGCTATTTTGTGACCTGTTTTAGCCTGCTTGATTCTTCATTTAAGTCTGGTCCTACACTCGATATTCCTCCAGGGCCCATTCTGTTCTTACTGCCTGGACCTTATGTATGCTTCCCTTTGCTCTTGGCTAGTTGTATGATTTCTCCTGTCATCCACACTTCATGAATCTTGCCTTTCCTATCCTTTGCTTTCAACAGGACATGCCTATACTGCACTATCTTCAACCTATCTTTGAACGCCTCTCACATATCAAATGTGGACTTCCCTTCAAATAGCTGTGACCAATTGTGGTGTAAAATTCCAAGCAGTGGAATGTGGTGAAACGGTTAAAAATTATGTCCCAATACATGTGTGAATCTAACCGGAATGGAGGTGTTGCTTAGTCCCGTGTGAATCTTCTTATCTGTATGTAACCAGAATGGAATGTGTTTTTTAGCCTTGCTCTGCTGTTCACATGAATGTTTATATCTGGAAAAGAATATAAAGCTGGAAAAGTCTCCAGTTCGGTGAGTCTGCTCCGGGGTTACGTTTAACCGCCGAGCGTGGGTTGTTGGCAACCGCTCTACAAGAACTGACGGCTCCCAGTTTTGGTAACATGTAGAGTGAGTATAAGCCAGACCCGTTGTTTGGACCTGGTTGTGGCGACGATGCGGGGAATAAAATGCCCATATTCTAGCAGACTCGCCTCTTGGTCGTTTGTTCTGTGTCAGACTACTCTCCTACGAACCTGACCTTGAGAATTTTTTAAAACACCAATCCACATTTCCCAGCTCCTTCATAATGTTGATATAATTGGCCTTGGCACAGTTTAGTACTCTGTCTAAAAACCACTCCTGTCTTTGTCTACGAGTATTCTAAAACTTACAGAATTGTGGTCACTGTTCCCAAAGAAATCCCCCATTGCAACGTCTACCATCTGGCCTGGCTCATTCCCCAACACTAGGTCCAATATGACCCCTTCCCTTTTCGGACTATTGACATATTGCTCTAGAAAACTCTCTTTGATGCTTCTTACAAATTCTACCCCATCCAGACCGCTGACGTTAAGTCTATCCCAGTCAATGTTGGGAAAATTAAAATCTCCCATCACCACCAACCTGTTGCCTCTACATCTTTCCATAATCTGTTTACCTATTTGTTCTTCTCTCTCATGCTCACTGTTGGGAGTCCTGTAATACAGCCCCAACAATGTAACTGCATCCTTCTTGTTTCTCAGCTCCACCCATAAAGTCTCACTACTCAAGCTCTCCATAGTGTCCTCCTTTAGCACAGCCGTGATATCATCCCTGATCAGCAATGCAACCCGTCCATCCTATTACTTCCGTCCCTGTCCTGTCTGAAGCGTCTATATCCTGGAACATTTAGTTGCCAATCATGCCCTTTCTTCAGAGTCTAGATTAGAGTGGTGCTGGAAAAGCACAGAAAGTCAGGCAGCATCCGAGGAGCAGGAAAATCGATGTTTCGGGCAAAAGCAACCAAGTCTCTGTGATTGCCTAGGAGTATGACGTTATTGCACCATGATCTAGTTCCTTACAGGCTTTAGTTACTATCACCCTACTGTCCACTAACCATCTCATTTGGTTCCCATCTCCCTGCTACATTTGTTTAAATCCTCGCAACAGCATTAGCAAAAGCACCCCAAAGGACATTATTTCCAGTCAGGCCCAGATGTAGGCCATCCAATTTGTAATAGTCCCACCTCCCCCAGAACCAGTCCCAATGTCCCAGAAATCTGAACCCCTCCCTTCTGCACCCTCTCAAGCCACTCATTCATTCTTCCTTTTCTTTCATTTCCACTTTGACTCGCACGTGGCACTGGTAGCAATTCTGAGATTACTACCTCTGAGATGCTACTTTTTAACTTGGTTCTTAACTCCCTAAATTCTGCTTGTAGGACTTCATCCTGTTTTTTACCTATATCATTGGTGCCTATATGCACCATGACAGTTGGCTGTTTGCCCTCCCCCTTCAGAATGTTCTGCAGCCGATCTGAGACATCACTGACCCGTGCACCTGGGAAGCAACATACCATTCGAGAGTCTTGTTTTCAACCACAGAACTGCTTAGCTACCCCCCTTCCAGTTGAAGGCATGTGGGCTCCACTAGCTGAGCCAACATTTATTACCCATCCCTCATTTCCCTGAGAAGATGGCAGGCAAGGTTGAATGTGTGATCCATGATTTCATCAGCTAATATCTAATTTTAGATTTAAATCAGTGCAAGAATTGTTCTGAATTTGATTTATGTTTAATGATCATGGATAACAAAAATTGTCTCCATATTAGTTATGTCAAAAAGGTTACAAGCTGTAGCTGATTTACATGTTAATTCAGCATTTTTATTAATTAAGATACATTTTAATCAGTGGTGACAAGGTCTCAAGTGATGTTGCTGTCAGGTAAATAGAAACAGAAAATGCTGGAAATGTTCAACAGATCAAGCAGTATCTGTGGTGAAAGAAACTTTTTTTTAAGGTTGATTGACTAAAAACTGCAAGTGCTAGAAACATCTGCAGGTCTGGCAGCACAAAAGTAGACATCTCAACGCGAGTGTGACTTTTCTAATCACCCCGAAGGATGGCATGATGTGTCACATTTGTCAAAGTCAGTGCAGGATCATGAGGCATCCTACTTCCGAAAGAGACAGTTTAAAGCTTATGCCTTGCAAAATCCAATCAAAATCTGTGACTACCCTCTAGAATGGCATGGCGAAATGTTTGAGCAGATGGGAACAAATACAAATCTTACTAGTAACGCCCATATCCTAAGAGAGACTAACAAAAAGCTGGAAGTGTTGCAGATTGCTCCACTACATATTCCAAGCAGTATGACAAAACATGATATTATCATACTTAGTAACAAGTAATATGGAATGTTACATGGATAATTTTGCCAACTAATATCTAATTCCTGATTCGGCTGTATTCAAAATATTGTTGAAATTGATGAATTATTATTTACGCAGATAACAAAAAGATTACATAGCTACAGTCTCTCCTGCTGTTTGATACTTTGTTTTGTATTTTAATTCCATTTTCATCAAGAAAATGTGTTCCAAATTGGGAAAACTATAAAATACAGACAGGCACAAAAAGGGATGAATCATGTTACTAATGAGATTGTCAGGACTGGACAGGTTTGTATTAGAGGTACACATTTTGATAAAAAGCAAAGTAGAAACAGTGATGAACTATCTGCAGATATGCAAACCATGTAACTTCAATAGCAAAGAAATAAAACCCTCTAATTTTAACAATTATCAGCATAACAATTAATTATTTTTTACATTTCAATATACCTAGAAGTAAAGACGAATAACCATTCAGTGTCCTATGTGTCTGACCTGCTGGGAATTTCAGCACAGTAGTTAAAATGTGTGTGCAATTTCTTAGCAGGTCACACATGTGTCTTCTTGAAAACCGAGTAAAGGTCAAAATGTGATGGGTTTTATGCTGTTCAAGGAAGAACAAAAGGAAGAATCTGTGTTAGGGTAGAGGGCATGGGAAATGTCATACAACAAACAACAAAGGGAGTGGTAATGGTTTGAGTGAAGAAACAAAGCCTAATTTGTCCAGAATATATATGAATGACAGAGAATTGAACATGTCTGAAAAAAAACAAGATTCAGGCTTATCCACAAGGAAAGTAGAATCATACTGAGAGGGCAGAGTTACAGAGTTCTTAGTCTGAATTTATTTAACTCAGTGTTGAGTCCAGAAGACTGTAAGTTGTCTAATTGGAAAATCTCCATGAAATGTACCATTCTGAGCACACTCAGGCTGCTAAGTGCCGGCATTCAGTTCTAACCAGTAATAAAGGGATTTATTGCAAGGTTTTCAATAAGTCATTGAAGTGCAGCTCAAAGGTGATGGGGACTGAAAATCAGTAGGTATGTGAAGAATAAAAAGATAGAGTCAAAGTAGGTTCCATGTTTGGAGTACAGCTTTTTAGCTTTCTCGCAGGCAGGGAAATTTGGGTTCTGTGTAGGGGACAGTCCCAACATTTGGTATGCTGTTAGAAGGAAAATCAGTGAGTGGTGAAGAACACAGTGTAGACTCCATGTTAGAATTTGAAATGTCCTGACTTTTATCCTGCAGAGAAGGCAACTGCTTCAAGTGGGTCTGGATAGGGGACACTGAGTTATGTTTCAAGAACAAGTGGATAGCTGTTTGTTCTTATAAATCAGGCCAGGTCTTAGAGTTATTAAGCAGTTAGGTGCTGCAATCTGGTCTAAGAGAATATCTTGGAAGTTATGGTGGCTAAAAAAAGAGGCTGAAGGCCACTATAAGGTCATATTAATGACAATATTAATGTACCTGAGAGTAGGAGGTCAGAAAAGCCACAAGCGGTAATTGCTTGATGCACTGAGCAAGATTAGAGCTTAGGGAAGAATATTGGAAAGATCTAGCTTGATAGAGCAAAAAGCTGGAGTCGTACTGTGAATATGTAGGAGGAGCAGTCATCGAGGCAGTCCATGATAAAGCAGCTGTTGAAAGTGATGCCTTGTGAGAAAGTGAGATTTTCACTATAATTCTTATGGAAGTTTAATGAGATTTGATGACCCACCATATCAGTAACATATTTGGGGGCTGGGGAGATAGCTTAAAAAATCTGTGGGAGTCGTCTTAATTGCATTTGATATTTGAAGAGCAATATGAGGAATTTGGTTCCATATATCACCCATGTTTGTCACATCTTTTAACTCTGAGTGTTAGAAATAAGTTGTCCATTTATTGTAGATTGTATTACACATCCAACAAGTGTAATATTGTTTGTGCTTGTCCAAAACTGGGGAATCTTGTGACTTTATTCCCTTCGTACATCTCCTGCAGCTCAAGGTTTATCTAATTTAAAAATAAAAGATATTGGTACCTAAACAGATTATAACATAATTTAGTAATTTCATCTGGAATCATAACATAATGTTGCCATCTCCTCTGGAGTTGCGGTATACCATAATATGACTACAACATAATGCTTGAGGTGCTTCTTTTTAACAATTGTTCTTATTCTGTATTTTTAATAACAATTATCTAACATAAGGATTTAAGCAAAGAAGTGTGATTTGAAAATTATGATTTTATGCTTACATGATTATATTTATCCAATTAAGTATATATTTAATATTTTCCAAAAAAAAAATGCTTTTACCTGAACACATAAATCTGTTTCAAATGTGTGGTTTACAATTGAATAACTTTAACGTCCAGTTGTTGGGTGAGAACATACAGTCGCGTTCTAATTCAGAACCAGTACAATTTGCAGAATCTTCCAGGCTGCAATTTGTTCATCAACAGCATTCTGGAAGATGAGCTTCTTGCCTTTTTCCAAAAAGTTTTTTTTTGTTCCAGGAAAGCGATTCATTCATACAGCCCTATTAAAACTGTTCTTCTCCAGAAAGGGTTCCTTACAGGAAAATAAAAACAGCATGAGAGAAGACAGACAGATGTTATAATGCATGAGACAGAAAATGAGAAAATCAACAGCTGTTTGTACCCTTTTGTCAATGGTTAGAATCAGAATTTTGATTAAAAACATTATCTACAGCTGCTCCCAGCTTTTGTGTTATGTAAACCTTTGAGACTGCTCAATCGTTCAGTTACATCATATAAGATCATCAGTTTCAATGGCACATTCTCTCACACTAGACATGTCCATTGGTTCCCTGAGATACAGTTTGTTTTTTAAAATTGTTGTTCATTCATGGAATGTGCACATCACAGGTTGAGCTTGTGTTCATTGCTCATTGCAAGTTGGCCTTGAGAAAGTGATAGTAAGGTGGTACAGTGGTTAGCACTGCTGCCTCACAGCGCCAGAGACCCGGGTTCAATTCCCGCCTCAGGCGACTGATTGTGTGGAGTTTGCACGTTCTCCCCGTGTCTGCGTGGGTTTCCTCCGGGTGCTCCGGTTTCCTCCCACAGTCCAAAGATGTGTAGGGTCAGGTGAATTGGCCATACTAAATTGTCCGTAGTGTTAGGTAAGGGGTAAATGTAGGGGTATGGGTGGGTTTCGCTTCGGCAGGTCGGTGTGGACTTATTGGGCTGAAGGGCCTGTTTCTACACTGTAAAGTAATCTAAAATCTAAATCTAAGGTGCCTTCTTGAATCACTGCAATCCATTTTCTGTGAGGAAGGGATGTCCACGATTTTGATACAGTAACAATGAAGGAATAGCAATATATTCCCATGCTGTTGGCAACTTCCTGCTCTCATCTGCATGACTCACGTTTCTCCTTAATTTGCTGTCATTTCCACACATGATCAATTGCTTTTCTTTGTTTTATCAAATTATTTTAAAATATGGTGAAACATTGTGTGTCCGCAACAATCTCTCAGGGAAATCTCAAGTCATATTGAGTACAAACCCTTGACAAACACCTGGTCCTTATCTCAATTATTTTTTAATAGGTTTGGAAATTCTATTTCAAATTTCATTGGCTCATGTATTTGTTCATAAATAAGACTCCCCTCATAGCTTTTATGTTCTTAGGTTTTGCAAGACCTACAGTTGACCCAGACACTAATTTTTCTCCCTTCTGTAATGAAATGGACATCAATGAGACTTTGTGACTAGCTACTTAATATTTGTAATCACAATATCAACTTTGATTGTCTTCACAAATAATTATTCATCATAAATGCACTATAGTAACCTAACTCATACATAGTGATCTTTGAAAACCCTTGACTTGGACAGATGTTAAGCCACTTCCTTTTTTCACAATAGAAGCTGGTAACAGCAGAAGTTCAAGGACTAATACAGTGGATGGTCTGGTGCATTGCATATGATTTCCTATGAAAGGTGACATCAAATTAAGACCAACAGAATACTAACGTACTGAGATAACATGATTGTAAACATGACATAGCACAATGCTATGACATCTTCCCCACTTTATCACATTTTCATGCAGTTATACATGGAATATGTCATATTGTTGTTTATCACTTCGGATTGGTTAGTATTTGCTCTGACAAATACATCTTTTGTCCCACTTACCTTTTACAAGTTAAGTAAGGAGACACGCAAATCAGACATTGCTGAGTAAAAGCTAACTGACAAGGCAGTCTCACTTTCTCTGACTAACTTTCTATACTCAACATCAATGTGGGCATTCCATCTGACTTACTGAGTTGGAAGAAAAGCACAAGAATATCTAATGAGTTTAAAAAAACATTTCATGAAATGCTCACTGGGGCTACATCACTTTTGGATTCAACCATAGACTCCACCTTAGGCTGCAAGGACATGTAGAAATAGGCTTCATTCAGATCTCCTGGAGTCTGCACTTCCACAGGTCAGTAGCTGCATTGACTTGGTAACAGGAACAACTTAACTATGAAAATAGAGTATAATGGAACCTTTCATGGTAACAAAGCATCTGTATCCTTGGGCTCACTCTGCTGGAGCAGGTTAAGTTGGGTTTATTGCCTGCATATACAATGGAATTTTGCAGTTTGCAGCTGGACTTTTTCCTGGCCTATACTCTATGGGTGTCCCATGAATCCATAAAAGAGTCATGTTAATTTCTTCTCACCTGGGGAACAGTTCATAGCAATGCCAAAGTAAGAAAGAGAGCATTAATACCTAGATGTTCATAAATATTCAAGATAAATTTCAAGGCTGCATTTCAGTTTGTAAAACCTCAAAGCTGTTTAAAATCTTTGAATAGTATTCCTATAATAATGGTGAACTTAAATTTTGGAAGACATGATTGTGGTTGTTATATGGCCTTTGATTTAGACACTGCTGATAAGTGGTTGGGTAGACAAACATGTTCATTTTCTGACTGGCTATGCAGAATGTATTTGATCCAAAGAAACCCAGAAAATAGTCTAAAAAGAAAAAAAAAACTGTTATCCTGAACAAGATGTTGTTTCTAGCATGATCACTACTGATGTATTTTGTACCTGGTAATTAAGTCATTACTACTGTGAGATCGAGGTAATAGTTCTGTCTCCTTTAGAACCGAAGATGTTATGGTTTTTTCACCTGAATTCTTATGACATTGTCAGATTGGATGTGGCTTAATGCAGTCTTTACCATTAATCCTTCAGATCCATTAATTTATATAATACTAATGATCTGACGCTTGGGCAGACTACTTTCATTTCAGGGAGATAGGGCTGTGAGAAAGAACATAGAACAATACAGTCAAGAGTGTGGTGCTGGAAAAGCACAGCAGGTCAGGCAGCATCCGAGGAGCAGGAGAATTGACATTTCAGGCAAAAGCCTTTCTTCATGAGGGCTTTTGCCCGAAACACTACACTCTTAACTCTAATTTCCAGCATCTGCAGTCCTCACTTTCACATAGAACAATATAATACAGGCCCTTCCTGCCAGGATATGTTAGAACTTTCAGCTGTGGTGAGCATAGACTTTTCTGGATTTAACTAATTAGTTATTTTAAGGTGACCCTCAAGTGCAATGTTGAAACAGTCCTTCAGTGTGGAAGCTTACTTGAGACATTGCACTAATTTCCCAGTGTCCCTCTGGTTCTGATCAATGCTGTAGTTTTCATGACATTCTTTGGGGAAAAAAAAGGACAAAATTTATATACAGCATCAAAAACCAGATTAACTGGCCATTCATTCCATTGACCTGGAATTTGTTGATAACAGTGGTGAAACTGTTGACATTAAATCGCATTACTGTACAAAACTGACAGCAATGTCTGGTATTTAAACATGCAAAGCAAATCATTGAAATCCAAACGTTACTGTCAATGATATCTTGTTCGTCCATTGAGTGCACTGTCTCAATTGTTGCACATGCAATCAACTGAATAATGACTTGATGTGTTTCTATTTCTTTCATAATGTTCTTGTTGCAACAGTTATTCAAAAATATTGATGTCGGTGCATTGCAATTTTTAACAGCTAACTAAGGAAAACTCAACATTCCTCCTTGCCTAATAAATGTGGACTGTCATTCCCTCTATTCAAGGCTTTAAAAATCTATGATTATTAAAATATTTATTGTGTTACTTCAGTGTCTACAATAATATCATGTGTACATCTCAATTTTTATTTCACTTACTGTGAGATGACTGAAAGGTGAAAATAGCCTGTGAATTTTACTTCCAAGTTTGCTGTTTGTCTGAATTCTTCAACCTGATTGGCTACTGGGACTATCTGATGATTTCATTGCTTGTTGCTAAATAACAATGATCCTTCTTGGTGGAGCCATGTAGAAATAGGGAAAATTAACAATTCAATTTTTTTTGGCAGAATCTTTCTCAATATGAGTGCTGAACTCTGACACTTTGAATAAAAAAAAGGCCCAGTTTTAGTGGGATGTACCAGTCATATTTTAAATTCCTGCCGTACCTGCTTACACACCAATGGTAACTGAATTTCAATGTAATGTTCTCCATGTGAAGCATTTTTAATTAGTTCTTCCTACATTATTCATATCAACATTCAGTTTTAATTACACAGCAAGGGTTTTACGTTAAAATTGCTCCTCCTTTATTCTAGTGGGCAAAAGTTTTATTTGGTTAGAAGAAACGTTAACTGTATGAAAATAATTGAGACTCATATTAAAATCAAGACATTTAAGAAAGCAGATATGTCATAAGAAAATTTCTTTCCTACTTCTCCCATTATCTATTAGCTGGCTATTTGATAGCTTCAACAGAATCCTCAGGGTTTACTGATTTCCATCATCAAATTCCCAATAAACACTCCTTGCAGGTAAAGCTACATTTCAGGTTTGCAAGCTCATAAAGTCCTTAGAAAATTTATTTCTCATAGGATGAAATATGAAAGTTTACATTATTCAGTTTAGTTTGAAAAATACCAGAATGCTGACATTATGATACCGAGACATCATTTGTATACACTACCAGATGAAGTGTTTCATTCCTCAGAGCCCTGAAGAGGATGTCTATCTGAGATCACAATGCTTAGTGGAGCAAGGTAATCAGAATAGAGGCCAATGGCTCAGATGAAATTATTTCCAGGTTACTATTGAGCGTTAGAAAGAAATGGGACTGAGAACTGGAGAAATGACTGATTTACACAAGGGAAGAATTAAATACAAATACATTTTATGCTTGGAAATGAAACAAAAAAGTGACCTGAGAAAGAAGCACAATTGAACATACAAATAAATGTGGGTGTCAATATTTTAAAATCTGTTAAAAGCCTTCATAGTCTGACGCATCTTTTAACATGCCATACATTAAGTAGATGAACAGATTTCTGCCATTTTCTTTTGCTAGGACATAATGATCATTCACCTCTGGATTCACAATATTTAAATTAATCTTATTGTCAAAGATTTTCCTCTCTCTGTGAATCTGGGATGTGATGGCTGCTTTGCTCTTTTATTGATTTGTGACTCAGTGGAATTTCCTTTTGCTTCAGAATGATGACATAATGTTTTTTGGAGGAAGGTGATAGAACATGACAGCATACAAACACCAAAAATGCAAAAAAAGAGATTTTCATATGATATGTTTCAAGCAAATGAAAAGTGAAGGATAACTAAATATAAAATGAAAAAAAAAATGGAGAATTAATTAGTAAGCAAGAAAGGAAATGGCAAGCAGACTTGATGGGTACAAGATATCTACCTCCATGAAAATCCATGAAAAATGTAAAGTTGCCATAGTCCTAGAGGACCATTCTCTTGTGAGAGAGAGATGACTGGTTGAGAGTTTAACCCAGGATTCACAATGCCTCAGGCGAGGAGGGAGTTTGCGAAGTTGGGAACATTACACAAACCTCAGCTGGTGAAGAAATTGAACCTATGCTGTTGGTGTCATTCTGCATCATGAAGCAGCCAACTAAGCTAACTGACCCTCTACCTTACTTAGACTATTGTGTGTAATGTCAAGAAAAAGCAAGGAGGTTGTAAACTGAGTAATAAATTTGCTCTCTCTGTATTTGTATCCCCATTAACATTGCATTTTACTCCTTATTTCGTATAAAAGCCTTTAGTTTTGTTTTAAATTGGTTGCTGCCTACTTGCACATTAGAAAACCACAGACTATCAAATAAATCTTTCATGTACTGGGTCAAAATCTGAACTGCTACCTTGCAGCCAGCAGAAAGCTTCAGCCAATTTGCATGAAATGTTTATTTGCATATGTTTTTTTTTACCTTTGCTAATTAACTACCATTGAATGATGGCTTGAAAAGTAACATTGACAGTTTCCATGTAACCTATTTCCCAGTTATCTTTCCATCAACCAAGTCCTCTAGAGATTACTGGAATTTGTACATTTCTGAAAAACAGAGTCCTCAAGATATAACAAATTGTTGGTATCACTGCAAAGCTCATGATAAAATGCAATGCTTGGAGATTTCATTGGTACATAGCTCATGTGGTCACCTATCCTTATTCTGATTTTTAGATTTAAATGTTTGTGTCACAGTGTCAATTTTACCTGATTTATTAATGCCTTCCATTTGAAACAAAGTACATTAATTTTCTGCATCATATAAATGTGTGCTGGATCATGTCTGAAATTGTCTTTAGCCAGTTGCAAAACAATTTGAGTGGAAAACCTGAAAAAGGTACTTTTCATAATGAGTGTAGCTTTGTTTGTGATTTAGGCCAGAATCACTGAATGCACTCAAAATAGACTCAAGTACGTTAAAACCATAAATCAATAAACATTTCCATTCATTAAGCTGACAGAACTGTTAATCAAAAGTACACCCCCGCTCCCTTTCGTCAAAATGATTATTTGGGAAAAACTTTCAATCCACGCACATCCTCCAATACAGTGTTTCTTTTTTATCAAAATGTTTCTTTTGGAAAGTTTCTTGACCACTTTGCAAGTCCCAGTGAGTTTGTACACACTGTAGTCACAAGGATGCTTTTTATCTCAAAAGGTGCCTTACCCCCACCCAAAGGGGTCCCAACACTGGATTCAAAGGGTCACTTTATCTTTCAAAAGAGAAGAAATATAAAAGATTTCTCCAACATTCACCTTTCACACCTCCTTCACTCGGTCATTCCCACTTATTTGCAATGCCCTACTCATGTTAACTCATTAAACTTAATGCCCCTGCCTATCCCTCATGACGACTCAAATGCCTAAACCAGCTTAGTACCTACATCCACTCATCCTCCATTCCTCCTTCACCTATCATCAAACTATTTGAGTATCCTGAATGAATGCAGCTCCACAAGCATGTTAGATGCTCAGCACCATCCAGGAAGAGAAAGCCCTCTCGATTATCACAACATCCACAACTTTCAAGATCCACTCTCTTCAACACCAGTGCACAGTGGCATCATTGCTCATTGCCTAGAAGATACACAACAACAAATCACCAAAGCCCTTTAGACAGTGCCTTCCAAATGCAGAGCCTCTACTATTAGAAAGAAAACTATAGTTAATACATCAGAACACTATCACCAAAAGTTGCCTTCCAAACTGCACACTATCCTGATTTGAAACCATATTACCATTCACACCTCCCACTGGAGGTGGAACGTTTGGAACTCTGTTCCCAAAAGCACTGTGAATGTCCTTACACCTCATGGACTGAGGCAGAAGCACAATGCAGCTCACCACATTCTTCTCCAAAGTAGTTAGACATTGTTAATAAATTCTGATCAATATAGTGATGCCCATATCCAAGGAATGAATTAAAAAAAAACTCATCCCTGCTACTCTCACCACAAATTTGTTGGTGGAGCTATTTCCTTCTCAGTCCCAGTACATGAATAATAGCTACGTCAGGATAATTCTGTCCATTGTGGCAAAATTCAGACAGCCAGAAGTTATAAAACAGACTGCCACAGGCTTGTCTTTATTTGCTTACAAGCTCTTATCCTAAGTGACACACATTGTATGCTGTGAACTTCACATTAAAGACCCCCTTTTCATCTGCTCCTTAGTACAGGTAAGCCCCCAATTAATATCCAGCACCTACATACAATTAACATCCAATTGACAACACAATTGACACATCAGGCTGCTGTAAAATTAGAACACCGTGATTGCTGTAAGGATATGGGGCATTGATGTGTGAGATTACCTGCTTTATAATCACACAGCAGTTGGATGTTGATGGGCTACAGTTGTTTTTCAGTCCTAATTTACGGCCGAGTTGTCATTTGGTGACCACAATGATTATATAACCAATGGCAGCCTATACCAGCAAAGCTACAATCTATCAAAACTACATGCTAACTGAGCCTGCTGATCTTTAACAAGAAAGAATGGATAGTCGTTTTTTTCTCTTTGCATAGACAGTTTCAGTTACCCTGTCTCCTTATGCAACAGAAAACAGGGCATTTTGAAATATTTCCTAATATCTCAACTTCAGCCTGAGAGGATCCAGAAACATTATAAAATCAACATCAAATTCACCTACACAGCCATTTGCATCCCTGCCTTTCACAGATTGTAGTTTAAGCTGCAGCAGATGGTAGATTTCAGTGAGGACATCTTTACTGAAGTGCAGATCTCTTAAGCAGTTTCTTCAGAGGTTCAGATCCCTCAGCATCCTGGCCAGATATGACCTGCTGCTGAGACCCCGTATCTGCTCCTTGTCTCTTGTGAAATTAGAATGCCTATTACAGCACCCACTAGTGACTGCAATTGATTTGTGCAGAAACTTTGATGAAAATGTTGTCAGCACTCAGCACGCCCATGAGACATTTGCAGCTTGGAAAGTCAGTTGAAAGCACCACATACTGGTAGGATCATACCATTAATCAGAATCAATGAACCTCCAACTAATCTGAGAATATCATATAAAGCCTTTAAGAAACATTGTGAGGCGATGCCTATTCAGCCTGCGCAAGGTTAGGATGGGACATTGGCTAGACAGCTGAAATCTAAACTGATTGACATCCTAATTTTCCCTTCCTCATACTTCCATTTTGTATCATGTATAAATTCCCTTTGACATCTTGCCCTGTCATTCGTGGCAAAACAGATAACACTTTAGTCCCTGACCAATATTGGTGGAGTTCAGCCAATGACCACAACGTATTCAAATTTCATGCCCACTACCGCTATAAACTTTGAGCACAATTTCATCTAATACTAACATCAATGAGTGTCCAACATTTGTAGATAATTTGAGCTGTGACAAAGCTGATGACAATTTATTTTCCTGAGAACTATGATCAGGTGCTGCTGTGGTTCTGTTCAGGTTATGATCAGGTTATGATACCAGGTGGTGGCAATGCTATACAAGTCAGATTCCAAAATGAAATTTGGCTTCATAAACCAAAGTTATTAATGTGACAATTTGATTACTGTAGTGTCAGTCACTGAATATTGTTATAATTCCACCTTATGTTACTGTTGGACAGGTATACAGATCACCCAGTACAACTAATTAACTATACCCAATGCCTTAATGCTGGGAATGTTGGCTTGAGACTGGATTCTGATATTGTACTGCCTCTCCTGCTGGTAGTTTTGCACCATTTTGCAGAGGCATCACAGTTGGTATTTATCTTGCGAGCTGAGATGTCTGCTATATATTGTCTATGTTTCTGATGCTCATAGAAACACAGGTAACATCCCTCTATATACCCCATTAGCTTGGTGTCAGGTTTTACTCTTCTTTCACCAAATTCTCTCCTCCTCAAATCGTCAGAACCTCTGCTGGTGCAGTGGAGATGACGTTGTAATTTACTGCTGTCTACCCTTGCTGCAAAGTGGTTCTCAAGGTGTGGGAATTCGACCATGTTGTCCAATGGTTTGCTGTGGATCTTGATAGTCAGGGGCAGAGTTGCACAGCAGAAGCAGGCTGCTGCAGGATCATTGTCTCGATATTTAGACTCATATCCATTCTCTCATTCGTCCATTGAATAAATTGATGATGATTTGGAGCTCTACTATTAAGAATGTGCACACCAGATTAAAACGTCCTGCCTGAGTGAGGGACTGCAAGGTTGTTTCCATCATATTACTTCATACGTGGCCTCACCAATGCCTTGTTCAGCTGTAACATGACATCCAAACTCCTATACATAACAACCTCGAATGTCCGAATGAGTCAGACAGGGAGGATTTTGTTTGGATAACTGATTGTTCGGATAACTGATCAAAGTTCCTGTGGCAACAATAGCAGGAACGTGGTTCCTATGGTGGTGGCAATAGCAGGAACGTGGTTCCTGTGGTCGTGGCAATAGCAGGAACGTGTTTCCTGTGGTCGTGGCAATAGCAGGAATGTGGTTCCTGTGGTGGTGGCAATAGCAGGAACAGGGTTCCCATGGAGGTGGCAATAGCAGGAACAGGGTCCTATGAGGGCAGTAAAGGCGGGAACAGGGTTCCCGTGGTGATGGCAATAGCAGGAACACGGTTCCCATGGTAATGGCAATAGCAGGAAGAGGGTTCCCATGGAGGCGGCAATAGGAGGAACAGGATTCCTGTGTCAATGGCAATAGCGGGAACAGGGTTCCTGTGTCGATGGCAATAGGAGGAACAGGGTTCCCGTGTCATTGGCAATAGCAGGAACAGGGTTCCCGTGGTGGCGGCAATAGGAGGAACAGGGTTCCCATGGAGGTGGCAATAGCAGGAACAGGGTGCCCGTGGCGGTGGCAATAACAGGAACAGGGTCCCGTGAAAGTGGCAATAGCAGGAGCAGGGTTCCCATGAAGGCAACAATAGCAGGAACAGGGTCCCCGTGACGGCAGCAATAGCAGGAACAAGGTTCCCGTGGGGATGGCAATAGAAGGAACTGGGTTCCCGTGGCGACAGCAATGGCAGGAACTGGGTTCCCGTGGCAACGGCAATGGCAGGAAATGGGTTCCCATGCCAACCCTGTTCCTGCTCCTGCCACCAGCCCAGGCTGCCTGCTCTTGCTGTGATTTTAGTTAAATTTAATAAACTTTTTATGGCACCTTGAAATCTTGTTCAGATAGTCTGAAATTCAGGTAATTGATGTTCAAATAACTGAGGTAGTTCTATTTTCAGTGTTCTGACTGATGAAACACTGTCTTCACCACCCTGTCTACCTGTGACGACTTTCAAGGAACAACAATGTTATTAAACTGGAACAGTACAAAATAGATTTATAAGACTGTTTTCGAGATTAGAAGGGCTGAGTTATATTGTATCATCGATAGTCACAGGTGAGGTGCCGGAAGACTGGAGGTTGGCAAACGTGTTGCCACTGTTTAAGAAGGGCGGTAAAGACAAGCCAGGGAACTATAGACCGGTGAGCCTGACCTCGGTGGTGGGCAAGTTGTTGGAGGGAATCCTGAGGGACAGGATGTACATGTATTTGGAAAGGCAAGGACTGAT
>NC_057715.1:33840121-33872213 GCF_004010195.1 Chiloscyllium plagiosum | reverse complement strand
AAAGATTTACAAGGATGTTGCCAGGGTTGGAGGATCTGAGCTACAGGGAGAGGCTGAACAGGCTGGGGCTGTTTTCCCTGGAGTGTCGGAGGCTGAGGGGTGACCTTATAGAGGTTTACAAAATTGAGGGGCATGGATAGGATAAATAGACAAAGTCGTTTCCCTGGGGTTGGGGAGTCCAGAAATAGAGGGCATAGGTTTAGGGAGAGAGGGGAAAGATATAAAAGAGACCTACCCGGCAACTTTTTCATCCAGAGGGTGGTACGTGTATGGAATGAGCTGCCAGAGGATGTGGTGGAGGCTGGTACAATTGCAACATTTAAGAGGCATTTGGATGGGCAAATGAATAGGAAGGGTTTGGGGGGATATGGGGTGGGCACTAGCAGGTGGGACTAGATTGGGTTGGGATATCTGGTCGGCATGGACGGGTTGGACCGAAGGGTCTGTTTCCATGCTGTCCATCTCTATGACTCTGAATCTATGAGAGGTTGGGACCTTGTTTCCTTGGAGTGTCAGAGGCTGATGGGTGACCATATACTTGTTTATAAAATTATGAGGGGCATGAATCAGGTAAATAGCTAAGGTCTTTTCCTCAGGATAGGGGAGTGCAAATCTGTTGTAGGTTTAATTTGAGGGGGGGAAGATTTAAAGGGGAGTATAGTGGCGACTTTTTCGTTCAGAGAGTGGTATGTATATCGAATGAGCAGCCAGTGGCAGTGATAGAGGCGGGTACAATTACAACATTTTTAAAAAATCATTTGGACAAATACATGGTCAGAAAAGATTTAGAGAGATACGGGCCAAATACAGGCAAATGGAACCAGTTCAGTTGAGAAAACTTGGTTGGCATGGATGAGTTAGGCTGAAGAGCCTATTTCCATACTATTTGACTCTATAGCTCTGTCTCTGCCATTGACAACATCTGTCTTGTTGACTTTTGGACAAGCTATCACATTATCTGGTTTGCTGTCTCCAATAGCTTGGCCCAAAAGTGACATTAGCACTGTCACAGACAATTCAATCTTGATGGAAGATGGAGGACAGGAAAAAAAAATTGTGTCTGTAAGAGTTCGTCCTTTTGTGAGGTATTTTAGGTGTTGGAGGTGATTTCTTCAAATTTCAGGAGCAGCAACTACTGCTTCATAAGCTGTTGCATTGCTTTGGAACTTTGGGAGGAAAGAAATCAAAACAATGGCACTTTAACAAGGAGGAAGAGAACAAAGTCAGTGACCACATGGTCAGTGAGGGAGAGAAAGCAAGTAACCTACACTGTCTGACACAGCAGTGAAATTGCACATCGGTTGACTTTGCTGTTTGAGTTCAAGTATTCCTGGACATGAGAGTGATTAGATTACATTACAGTGTGGAAACAGGCCCTTCGGCCCAACAAGTCCACACCGACCCGCCGAAGCGCAACCCACCCATACCCCTACATTTACCCCTTACCTAACACTACGGGCAATTTAGCATGGCCAATTCACCTGACCTTCACATCTTTGGACTGTGGGAGGAAACCGGAGCACCCGGAGGAAACCCACGCAGACACGGGGAGAACGTGCAAACTCCACACAGTCAGTCGCCTGAGGTGGGAATTGAACCCAGGTCTCAGGTGCTGTGAGGCAGCAGTGCTAACCACTATGCCACCCTGCCGCCCACTGAAAAAAAGATGCACTGAGTGCATCTGAAAAAAAATTAACAAATGAAAGCAAAATTCACAGCTGAACTTTGAGGAATGTATGTGGGAGAGCTCATAGCACAGGAGCAGATAAGTGCATTGATTTTAAGTTTAACCTTGCTGTCTTTTTTAGAAGTGAGTAGAGTGGGTTATTTTTGATTTTATGTTTTATTGAGTTCTGTCTCTTGATTAAAGTGCAAAAATATAAAACATTAGATATTAAGTTAGTCTGTAGCAGTGTTTTTTAGAGCAGTAAGACTATGGTATTTTCTGTAGATGGTTGAGGTGCAAAGATGGGTAGTAGAGTGATGTGCTCATCCTATCAGATGTGGGAGATTAGGGAGAATTTTCATGTTACTGCAGATTATGTTTGCAGTAAGTCTGTTTGGTTACAGATCCTAACAGATTGAATAGATTGGTGGAACGGCAGTTAGAGGCGATGAGGAATTTATGGGAGCGAGGGAGTTTGATGGATGGCAGTTCTAGGAAGGGAGTAAAACTGCAGATACAGTCAGGTAGATGGGTTACTGCCAGGAAAGGTAAGAGAGGGAGGCAGGAGTCTCCTCTGGCTATCCCAAACTAAAACAAGTATACTGTCTTGGAAAATGTAGGGGGTGATGGACTCTTGGGAATGTAGCACAAACAGCCAGGTTTCTTAGGTACCAAAACTGGCTGTAATGTAACGAGGAGTATGTCAGGTTCTAAGTGATCGATTGTGATCTAGCCAGAGACACAGATAGACACTTCTGTGACTGACAGTGAGAAAGCAGAATGGTGTGTTGCCTCCCTGGTGCCAAGGTCAAGGAGATCTCGGAGAGTGCAAAATATTCTGAAAAGGGAGTGGAACCAGAAGGAGAAATGGTACACATCATAACTAATAACATTGGAAGGGATAAGGGTAAGATTCTGAAGGGACAATATAGAGAGTTAGGCACGAATTTAAAAAGGTCCTCAAGGATAGTAATATCTGAATCACTCCTTTTGCTATGAGTTAGTGAGGTAGGAATAGGATGATAGAGCAGGTGAATGCGTGGCTGAGGAGCTGGAGCTGGTGCAGGGGTGAACAGTTCACATTTTTGGATCATTGGAATCTCTTCTGGGTAGAAGTGATCTGTACAAGAAGGATGGGTTGCATTTGAATTGGAAGGGGACTAATATATTGTCAGGGAGATTTGCTAGAGTTGCTTGGGACGATTTAAACTAGTAAGGTGGGGAGGTGGGATTCAGGGAGATAGTGAGGAAAGAGGTCAGTATAAGACTGGGACAGTTGGGAAAAGGAGCAAGTCAAGCTGTCAGGGCAGGCAGGAACAAAGCAGAGAACCAAGTAGAACTGATTAATTAATTAATTATTTCAATGCAAGAGGCCTAACAAGGAAGGCAGATGAACTGAGGGCATGATTAGGAACATGGGACTGGGATATCACAGCAATTACAAGAGATGTGCCTCAGGGATGGACAGGACTGGCAGCTTAATGTTCCAGTATACAAGTGCTACAGGAAGGATAGAAAGGAGGGTGGCAAGAGGGAGGGGGAAATGGAGTTTTTGATAAGGGATAACATTACGGCAGTACTTCAGGAGGATATTCCCGGGAATAAGTTCAGGGAGGTTATTTGGATGGAACTGAGAAATAGGAAAGAGATGATTACCATAATTTGGATTCTACTGTAGATCTTCCCACAACGCACCCCCCCTCCCCCTCCCCACCCAAATAATTAGCAGGAACTTGAGAAACAAAATTGGAAGGAGATCTCAGTTATTTGTAAGAATAATAAGGTTTAAATAGTAGGGGATTTTAACTTGCCAACATAGACTGGGACTGCCATAGTATTAAAGGTTTAGATGGAGAGGAATTTAAGAAAAAAATTCTGATTCAGTATGTGAATGGACCTATGAGAGAAGGTGCAAGATTTTACCTATTCTTAGGAAATAAGGCAGGGTAAGTGACTGAGGTGTCAGTGGGGAGCACTTTGGGATCAGCAACCGCAATTCTATTAGTTTTTAAAATAGTGGTGGAAAAGGATAGACCAGATCTAATAGTTGAAGTTATAAATTGGAGGAAGGCCAATTTTGACTGTATTCAGCAAGAACTTTCAAAAGCTGATTGGGCACGGATGTTTCCAGGTAAAGGGGCGGCTGGAAAATGGGAAACCTTCAGAAATGAGGTAATGAGAGTCCAGAGACAGTATGTTCCTGTTAGGCTGAAAGCAAAGGCTAGTAGTGTTGGATATGCTGGATTACTAGAAAAATCGAGGTTTTGGTTAAGAAAAAGAAGCAAGCATCTGTCAGGTGTAGACAGCAGACATCGAGTGAATCCTGAGAAGGAATCTCAATAGGAATATACTGAAGAGGGAAATCAGGAGGGCAAAAAGGGGACATGAGATAGCTTTGGCAATAGGGCTAAGGAGAATCTAAAGAGATTTTGCAAGTACATTAAGGACAAAAGGGTAACTAGGAAGAGAATATGATGGCTCAAAGATCAGCAAGGCAGCCTATGTGTGAAACTGCAGGAGATGGGTGAGATACTGATTTGATTCAGTGTTTACTGTGGAGAAGGACACGGAAGGTACAGAACGTGGGGAAAATAGATGGTGACATCATCAAAAATGTCCATATTATAGAGGTGGTGGTGCTGGATGTCTTGAAATACATGAAGGTAAATAAATCCCCAGGACCTGATCAGGTGTACCCTAGAATGCTGAAAAGCTAGGGAACTGATTGCTAGGCCCCTTGCTGAGATAGTTGTATCATCGATAGTCACAGGTAGTCACCAGAAGACCGGAGGTTGGCTAACATGTTGCCACTATTTAAGAAAGTTGGTAAGGAAAAGCTAGGGAACTATAGACTGGTGAGACTTACATCGGTGATAGGAAAGTTGTTGGAGGAGATTCTGAGGAACAGGACGTAAATGTATTTGGAAAGGCAAGGACTGATTAGGGATAGTCAGCATGGCTGTGTGAGTGGGAAATCGTGTCTCACAAACTTGATTGAGTTTTTTTGAAGATGGAACAAATGAGGGCAGAATGGTGGTTGTGATCTATATAGACTTCAGTAAGGCATTCAGCAATAGTAGACTATTTAGCTATGTTAGATCACATGGAATACAGGGAGAATTAACTATTTAGAAACAGAAGTGGCTTAAAGGTCGAAGACAGGGTAGTGGTGGAAGGTTGCTTTTCAGACTGGGGGCCTGTGAGCAGTGGAATGCCACAAGGATCCATGCGAGGTCCACTTCTTTTTGTCATTTATATAAATGATTTGGATATGAACATCAGAGGTACAGTCAGTAAGTTTGCAGATGACACCAAAATTGGAGATGTGGTGGACAGCGAAGAAGGTTACCTTAGAATACAACAGAATCTTGATCAGATGGGCTAATGGGTTGAGGAGATGGAGCTTAAGTTAGATAAATGTGAGGTGCTGCATTTTTGAAAGGCAAATCAGGTCAGGACTTATATGCTTAATGGTAAGGTCCTGGGGAGTGTTGCTGAACAAACAGATCTTGGAGTGCAGGTTCATTGTTCCTTGAAAGTGGAGTCTCAGGTAGACAGAATAGTGAAGAAGGCCTATGGTATGCTTTCCTTTATTGGTCAGAGCATTGAGTATAGGAGATGGAAGGTCATGGCTGTACAGGACATTGGTTCGGCCACTTTTGGAATATTGAGTGCAATTCTGGTCTCCCTCCTATAGGAAGGATATTGTGAAACTTGACAGGGTTCTGAAGGGGTTTACAAGAATGTTGCTAGGGTTGGAGGATTTGAGCTATAGGGAGAGGATGAATAGGCTGATTCTGTTTTCCTTGGATTTTGGGAGGCTGAGGGGTGATGTGATAGAGCCTTATAAAATCACAAGGGTCATAGATAGGGTAAAGAGATTAGGTATTTTCTCTGGGTTGGGAGAGTCTAGAACTAGATGGCATAAGTTTAGGGTGAGATGGAAAAAATTTTAAAGGTACCTAAGGAGCAACTTTTTCACGCAGAGTGGTGCGTGTATGAAATCAGCTGCCAGAGGAAGTGATGGAGGCTGGTACAATTGGAACATTTAACAGGCATCTGGATGGGTATATGAATAGGAAGGGTATAGAGGGATATAAGTCATGTCGTGTAAAATGGAACTAGATTAATTTAGGATGTCTGGTTGGCACAGACGAGTTGGATCAAAAGGTCTGTTTCTGTGCTGTACATCTCTATGACTTTATGACTCTATAACTCAGGAGTGTCCTTGGAAATCCAAACAGTCACCTAAAGTGGGGCGGCATGGTGGCTCAGTGGTTAGTACTGCTGCCTCACAGTGGTAGGGGCCCGGGTTCGATTCCAACCTCGGACGACTGTCTGTGTGGTGTTCGCACATTCTCATCTTGTCTGCGTGGGTTTCCTCCGGGTGCTCCGGTTTCCTCCCACAATCCAAAGGTGTGCAGGTCAGGTGAATAGGCCATGCTAAATTGCCCATAGTGTTAGGTGCATTAGTCGGAGAAATGGGTCTGGGTGGATTGCTCTTCAGAGGTTCGGTGTGGACTTGTTGGGCCAGGTGGCCTGTTTCCACACTGGAGGGACTCTAATCTAATCTAATCAAGTAATGCCTCATGGTCAACTTGGCAGTGCTCAACAAACATGAATCACAAAATGTTCACAACATCTGATCTGTCCTTAAGATGATAGTATGTAACAATTGCAAGGAGACTCTAGGTTTCTCATCAGTAAACATAAAGATTGGTTTTATGAGAAAGACCAGGAGATCCAGGTGATGCTAACTCACAAGCTTAAGGCATTCCTGAATGAGGAACATCAAAGAAAGCAGGTCTGCAAACAAATGGAATCTGAGGTCCGACAACAAATAAATACTTAAAGAACAGGTTGTGGATGAAAGGATTGCAGGAAATTGAGCAATTGATAAACAGTCATAATGTACATAATTCTTCAGCTCTGTTAACACAACCTGTTGCCTAAGTACCCAGTTCACTGTTATGGACCAGGCCAGACCTCTTCAAAACATTTCAAGAAATTAGCACAGACCCTATCTTTGCTAGTTGTTTTAAGCAGGTGTAACATGGATATTGCAGAAGTGATGCACGGGTCAAACCACTTAGAAAAAACAAAACAGAATTTATTTCCAAAATTACCAAATGAAACACAAACTAAAGAGAACAGAATACAGAATAACTTAACCTATCTGAAAACCCAACAGATTATCCTGATTTAATGGTGCTGTTCCCAATACTTGCAACAATCCCCATTAATACCTCCTTGGCACAAAAGGTAAAATCAAACACACGGTCTTACAGGAGAGAGAGAGATTGCAGCATGGAACACCCTCTTCCATGTAGCTGTTTCTTGCATCAGCAGCCTCAAAACTTCCTGACTGTTTTCAGTGCCAGACTGAAATAGCCAGACTGCCAAAAACCAAATCAAACCAGAGAAAAGCTGAGCTGGCAGAACTGGCCACTCCCTTTCATTGTACAAGTGTATTTTTTAAAATATCAATGGTTTTTGCCTGAGGCAGTAATCTGTTAGCCATAACCAAATTGACACTAAAGCCCATCCAATCCAAACTTTACAGAATCACTACTTTTACGACCTCGCTGGAAAAAAACAGCAAAGGACAGCGTAACTTTGTTAAAGGAGCAGCATCATCACATCACTAACGGCTAGGATCTAAGCATCATTCACCAAGGACACCATACAGTCAGCACTTGTTGAAAGGTGCACTTCAAAAATTTCCTCAATCAATAATCAGTCCTTTGATGTGAATGCCCACACCCACTTCTGACAGCTTGCTATTCATCCCCATCTCAGCATTACCCCAGCTCAACTTGAGATTGAAAAGACCATCTGGCAGCTCAGAGTCAACAAGACCACTGATTC
This sequence comes from Chiloscyllium plagiosum, assembly GCF_004010195.1. Taxonomy (NCBI): domain Eukaryota; kingdom Metazoa; phylum Chordata; class Chondrichthyes; order Orectolobiformes; family Hemiscylliidae; genus Chiloscyllium; species Chiloscyllium plagiosum. The sequence goes on along the minus strand of NC_057715.1, from coordinate 33,864,679 downwards.
AGATGGAATCCATGCCGAAAGATGGCAGAGAAGCACTCTTGGCTCATATATAGAACCTCATCTCCCTCATCTGGAAGAAAGAGTATGCCCAGGAATCTCCAAGTCACTCTAATTGAGAACAATGCCAAAAATAGAGATAAGACATAACAGGGAGGTTTTCCTGCAGCCTGGAGGAAGTAGTGAAAAAATTCCTCCCAAATTGCTTTCACCTGGTGGCTGATGAACTCCTATTGGAGTCACAATATGGATTTCATTCATCAAGGACATAATGATCATGACATTCATAATACCATATCCAAATAAAGTACCAAGAACAGCAGTTACCTTTAAACATGGGTGTCTTTGATCTGTCAAAGTCTTTTGATTATGCAAATGAGGGATTTTAATGTATTCTCTTCAAATTTGTTCGCTGACAGAAATTCATCACCATTTTCTTGCTGCACGATGGTAAGCAAACCACAATCTTCATGAATGGATCTGTGTCACATCTAGCACGTATGTTGTTCTTCAAGTTCCTCGCTGCAATACTCCACCCCATTATGCATGAAATTTACTAGTGGAGTAGAGGGTCTCTGTAGGAAGAACAGGACACTTTCATATTGTATCACTGTCTGTCTAGAAGCAAGTCCACCCCAGCCTTTGGGAGGGCACATTGCTTGGAATAAGGAGAATCTTTGAACTTGCATTTCAAATGCTTCCTCATGCAGATGATTGTTTATGACTCTGAGATGTTATGATCCTCAAGTCCTGTAAAACCTGGCGTGGGTCCATGAAAACTGCAGAAGGTTGGCAAAGCCTGTACCCTGCAGTGAAGCTGGCTAGTTTTGGAGTGGAGGGTATAGGCTCATCATCTGAGCCATATTTTGTTTTAATTTCAAAATATACTTTATTCATAAAAATGTTAGTCACCAGCGCATTTCAAGTTCTGTACAGTAGCATATAAAAGAAACAAACAAACCTTGGAGTTTTACTCCATTCAAACAAACCAAAGACCTCTCTTACTTGAACTAGACTGTATTTACATGCATTTGAGAGACTGAGGGTCCGATAATGAATGGGCCTCTATAGACAGTGGCCTTTCCCCCCACTGTGCCTTGGCGGCAGCTGCCCCAAGCTTTAGTGCGTCCCTCAGCACGTAGCCCGGGACCCTGCACTCTGCCAATCTGCAATCACCTGAACCACATACCCTGCAAAACCCCAGAAATGGGGTTGCAAATGCCAGAATGGCACCTGGCCAGCCATCTTTTAGAGAGATTCCAAGTCAGTCTGACTTGGTAAAAATCGAAGGCTTCAAGCCATATAGCCAATAAAATGAATCAGTCACCTTCGTTTGAAACCGTACAATAGATTTTGCCTCCAGGGACCATTGATTACCCAGGAAGCACAAGAAAAGACAAGATGAGTGAAATGCCCCTGAGGATGAATGGAGAGATTTGCACAAAAGTCAGTGCTGTGCTCCGGAGGTGGTGGCATGTGTTGCTTGTGGTGGCAGGTGTTGCTTCTGCTGTCAGCTTCCTTGAATGAACCAAATTGTTATGTAGCATTCTTCCAATCAAAGCTCCCCTCCCGATAATATGTTTATGGACCTTATTTCTAGAGCCTTGTTTGAGTATTGTTTGTTTGTTTGAGGCTGCTGCACTTGTTGATGATAAGGCATTCAGAATGTCGCCTTGTGACAAATGGAATAAATATTTATCACTGTAGTTCTGAGTCCCACAAGTTTTAACAGAGAATCATGAACTGAGTATCCCACATGCCAATCATTTCCTTTACTCCATTTTTCCAGTCACTGAGGAACAGGTAGTAAGATTACATCCATCCTCTGCCAAAGTCTTTTTGTGGCTTATCATTTGTAAGTATATCCTACTTGCTCTTTATTGAAAGAGTTGGTTTATGTACCAGTCATGAGATCCAATATTTACAAAGTTAAGAATATCTTCTGTCAGACCCCCTAAGCATTACAACCTTGGCACAAATAATGGGCTGATGCTGCAATTTGTTTGTCAACTTACCCTACTGCTACAGATTCTTTTCTTTATAAGAGGTAAATGAATTTCTCTCATACCCAATTACTTTAACATTTTGTAAGTTGTTGGAAAGCCACTTCCTCCCCACTTTCGCAATGAAAATAGCTGCAATGCCTTCTCACAATCAGACTTAAGAAAACCCAAAATTTTCAGGTTAAAAAGTAATTTTCTTAATTTCTTAAGCTGAAGCCATAGAGGTAAGATAAAACATCAGGAGCGGAAATACAAACCTTTGCGCTGTCACCAAGACAAAGTGTAAAAACATTTCCAATAAAATGCGATTATCATCAAGTTGGACTGGCTCTCCCGCTTGTGGATCAATGCACATAATTCTAAATTTTTGCCATGCTGCAAATATATATGGTTCAAAGAAAAGATCATGATTGGACTTAATCCGCTTTCTGTTCACCTGCATTCACTTGGTAAATAATTCTTGATAAATACAGTACTCAACGGAGCATTCAATTTCCTTAATCCAGACTTCATGTTCCTTTGCAATTTTACCCACTCTGGTTTATACTGGTATGTTTTTACTATTGTAGACTGCAATTCTATCCCGATTGTCTCAAGTCTGTCTCTTTATGAAGTATGGGTAAGAGCCTTGATGATTTAAAATTTTGTCTTATTTTTCTACTCACATTAACCATGTCAGAGTTGTTGCTTTTTGGGAAGGCATTAGTCTGGGTAAGTGGGTAGAGGAATGAGTCTGGGTGGGTTACTCTTCGGAGGGTTGGTGTTAATTTGTTTGGCCGAAGGGCATATTTCCACGCTGTCGAGAATCTAATCAAATCAGTGCAGAAGTTATACTTAATGGTAAGATCCTGAGGAGTGTTGTTGAACAAAGAGACCTTGAAGTGTACATTCATAGTTCCTTGAAAATAAAGTTCCAGGTAGACAGGATAGTAAGGAAGGCATTTGGTATACTTTCCTCTATTGGTGAATGCATTCAGTATAGGAGTTGGGAGGTCATGTTGCAGCTGTACAGGACACTTTTGGAATACTACGTTCAATTCTAGCCTCCCTGCTCTAAGAAGAATGTTGTGAAATTTGAAGGGCTCAGAAAAAGATTTACGAGGATATTGCCAGGTTTGGAGAATTAGAGCTGTAGGGAGAGGCTGAATAGGCTAGGGCTATTTTCCCTGGAGCTTCGGAGGTTGACTGGTGACCTTATAGAAAATTATAAAATCATGAAAGGCATGGATGGCTTGAAATTCGAGGTCTTTTCCCCAGGATAACAGAATCCAGAACTAGAGGGCATAGGTTTAAAGTGAGAAAGGAAAGATTTAAAAGGGACCTAAGGGGCAACTTTTTCATACAGAGGATTGTGCATGTATGGAATGAGCTGCCAGAGGAAGTGATGGAGGCTGGTACAATTACAACATTTAAAAGGCACCTGGATGGATATATGAATAGGAAGAATTTAGAGGGATGTGGGCTAAATGCTGGCAAATGGGATTAGGTTACTTTAGGATACCTGGTCAGTATGGACAAGTTGGACTGAAGGGTCTGCTTCCATGCTATACAGCTCTATGACTCTAATGGTGAGCATATCTGAGGCTGTACAAGTTCACTAAGCAGTTCTGCATGCTTCATAGGTAACCATCTCATCTGTGCATTTAAATTGGAAAGTTGCCTGTCTCCAGATTATCTTTCATTGCATGTATCCATATCTCAGATAGTGGTTGGAATATCAAATGGGATTCTCCTCAAATGTTCTTAAGGAAACCACAAACACAAACACCTCAAAGTTGCAGCTGGCAAACTATGATTCTGATCTGCAATATCCTGACTTGCATTCGAATATATCTATAGAATAAACCATTGATATTTTCTATTGAGATATACACACGTAAATTAATCTGTGATATTCCCATCTCCATATTTTGTCCTAATTGGAGCATCCCATTTGTTACCCTTTTATCTAATTTCTGGGCTCTGGAAGAATTTTAAAATCCAATGCACTATCCGCATAATATGTTATTTTACACCAGAGATAGAAATGCTTGAAGCTACTTTCAAAAAGACTTCCATATCTCTGCTTCTCAGGCACTTTGATTTGGAAAGTAACAAATGCAATTATGTCAAATTTTTAACAGACAAAGACTGTAATTCAAATCATTACTGTCCTGTCAGTGGAAAGAGACATTCTCTCTGCTTGTTTGCAAAAGGGCAAAAAAAATTTCACAAATGCACACAACTGCATCAACTTGACATGGATGAACCAAACACCAGTTTAAATGCTTGTTCAATTCTTGATTTCTTTTTCATATAAAATGGTTATTTTTGTTACTCTTAGGAATTAAAGACAGCATTACTAACATTATTTGCCTGAAGGAAAAACATTCTCATCAGCAAAGACAGCATTTCAGATTTAATTCTCAACTCTTTTCAAATAGATTAACTTTCTCCGCCATCTAATTTTTCAATTTTGTTTTCTTTGTGAACAAAAGCCTGTTTTATCATTGACTTGACAGTGTCTCTGATATCTGGCATACTCTCAACAGGGTAAGACTACTGGTCTGTTAATATCTTCACTTTCAGTCATATTTTGCAATCATGTTTCAAGTTTGTGAATATGTTCAGCATAGACCCAAAACCTATTAATGCCTCAGAAACATCAAAGATGCCTGGTTTGTACTCCTCAGCAAAAACCCATCAAGTTTAGGACACACCTTTAATGGGCCTGGGTGTGGATCCTGAATGATGATGATGGTGGTGGTGGTGGTGAAGAAAGCAAATTGCACTGACATTAATTGCTGATGGCCTTCAATATCAGCACCGAAAATTACTGGTCTCCAACAATTATCACATTGGAGAGGAAAAACTGTTTCATGGCAAGAGGCCTGCTTGATGACCTGGGGGGATTGGAAATTATTTTCTCCTGGTACTGGATGCATTGCAACAACTAGGCAAGCTCCACCCTAATAGAGCCTCTATGACCGTCTTCGCACTATCCAGCCCCTTCTCAATAGGATCAGGAGGGGGAAACAATAGGGCTTACTATTATTGTCTTACCTTCATATTGTCTACACATTAGGGTAGTTATGGACAGCATCGGCCAGGCAGTAACAATTAAAACAATGTTCTGGGGTAGCCCATGCTATCAAGTTTCTGGATGGTCTCTATCTCTCACTAGGCATTGGGCCTTCAACACCAGGACCTTAGCCATAGTCAACACTTGGGACACAGTACTATTGACCTGTATTTGCCAACCCAGCTGCCTGCTCATGGATCTTTCATAGGAAGAGGGAGACGTATTTCTATGTTCAATAAATTATTTTAGAAGTTTATTAGAAGCTCTTTATTTTCTTGCTTTGTAAATAAAAGAGAAAGTAAAGCTTCAATAAAGAGGAGGCAAAGTGGAGGGTCTGGTCTCTGACATTTCTCTCAAATTGCCTGCATAAGCAAAACATGATAGCAGTTCTCCAGTCGTACAGTTTTCTTCTTTTGGTCTGCCCCTTTTGGGGTTTACATAGGAAATTATTGTGGAGAATTTTATCTTAATGCAGAAGTATTATCCATTATCCCTCAGGAGAAAGTGAGGACTGCAGATGCTGGAGATCAAAGCTGAAAAATGTGTTGCTGGAAAAGCGCAGCAGGTCAGGCAGCATCCAAGGGCCTTCCTGAAGAAGGGCTTATGCCCAAAACATTGATTCTCCCTGATGCTGCCTGACCTGCTGCGCTTTTCCAGCAACACATTTTTCAGCTCCATTATTTCTCAGCTATGTTTGAAAAGTTAAGAACCATGGAATAAAAATTCTGATACGTAAGTGAAGTTAATGAAATCATTAACCATAAACCCTTGCAATCATTTTATCTAAGCTAAAGGCACCAATATTATATAGGTTCCTCATAGAACATTACAGCGCAGTACAGGCCCTTTGGCTCTTGATGTTGCGCCGACCTGTGAAACCGATCTGAAGCCCATCTGACCTACACTATTCCATTATCATCCATATATTTATCCAATGACCATTTAAATGCCCTTAAAATTAACAAGTCAACCACTGTTGTGGGAAAGGCATTCCATGCCCTTACCACAATGAGTAAAGAACCTACCTCTGACGTCTGTCCTATATCTATCACCCCTCAATTTAAAGCTATGTCCCTTTATCCTAGCCATCACCAACCAAGGAAAAAGGCTCTCACTGTCCACCCTATATAATTCTCTTATCATGTATGTCTCTATTAAGTCACCTCTTAAACTTCTAATGAAAACAATCACAAGTCCCTTAGCTTTTCCTCGTAAGACCTTCCATCCATACCAGGCAACATCCTGACAAATCTCCTCTGCAGCCTTTCCAATACTTTCACATCCTTCCTATAATGTGGTGACCAGAACTGTATGCAATAGTTGAAGTGCGGCCACACCCGACTTTTGTACAGCTGCAGCATGACCTCATGGCTCCAAAACTCAAACCCTCCACCAACAAAAGCTAACATAGTGTATGCCTTCTTCAAAACCCTATCAACCTGGGTGGCAACTTTCAAGGATCTATACACATGGCAACTGAGATTGCTCTGCTCATTCGCACTACCAAGAATCTTACCATTAGCCCAGTATTCTGTATTCCTGTCAATCCTCCCAAAGTGAATCACCTCACATTTTTCTGCATGAAACTCCATTTGCCAACTCTCAACCCAGCTCTGCAGCTTATCTATATCCATCTGTAACCTACAACATCTTTCCACACTGTCCACAACTCCATTGTCTTTAGTATCATCAGCAAATTTACTAACCCATCCTTCTGTACTCTAAACCAGGTCATTTATAAAAATGGCAAACAGCAGTGGCCTCAAAACAGGTCTTTGCGGTACACCACTAGTAATCAACCACCACCCTGTGTCTTCTTTCAGCTAGCCAATTTCTGATCCAAACTGCTAAATCACCCTCAATCTTCCCTATTTTCTGCAATAGCCTACAGTGGGGAACCTTATCAAATGCTTTACTGAAACCCATATACACCACATCAACCGCTTTACCCTCATCCACCTGTTTGGTCACCTTCTCAAAGAACTCAATAAAATGTGTGAGGCACAACTTACTCTTCACAAAATCATATTGACTATCCCTAAACAAATTATTCCTTTCTAGATAATGATAAATCCTATCTTTTCTAATCCTTTCCAACAATTTACGCACAACCAGTTAATATTATCTCACTGCATGCACTAGCCTATTGATGTTGGATGAATAGTTCCCTTTGAGATTTTGGGATTTGAAATCTTGTTTGTTGCATTATGTAGGACAAATGTGTGGATCAGATATCACCACTCACCCTCTGTGTGAGTTCTGTTGGCAATGTTACTGTTATCTGTTGTTGTGCAAGCCTTTGATTTCTTATCCCTTACAAAATGTATCACAAAATAAAGGTTTTCTTTTATCTGTACTAGTTTTTTAATACTTTCCAAACCTTACCCCCAAATCCTTGTCTCTCTGATTAAATAATATGTTTGAAAACATATTTTCTCTTTTTCTAGTGTGTTTAAGCCCTGATATTTCTATATATTAGCTTATACTCTTTAATAAGCCATGCACCTTTTGTCTCTGTCAAAACATAATCAAGAAGTTTGGAAGGAAGTTCAAAGAGGGAAGATACGTTCAGATAAATCACATAGAGTTTGTTTATGTTTGAAATTAATTACCATTGCGGGTCAACAAGTTCTTGGCTAAGATTCGAATTGATGCATTCTGGAACATTCTGCAGGCTGCCCACTCTGAAGTCAGTACCATCCTGGGAAGTAAAAAGACATACAGAGCAGAATCTTCCCATTTCCTTAAAAACCGTGGGGAATGGCAAGGTAAAAATATGGCAAGATTAAAAAAATGAGATTCTTAATGACAAGAAAAATAAATCCGATTCTGCAACTATGTTTTGAACGATGAGTTGAGAATCTTGCTGGTGATAAGTGAGAGACTTATTTGCAGGCATAATATCAAATCTTGCTTCATTGATGTGCAGTTTCTCATTCTTCCAATTGCTGTATGTAAAGTGGATGCCAGCAATTCCCACCATGGAAGTCAGGGATTGTATCTGGTGTTACCAACTCACTGCTTACTCCTCTGGGCTTCCATATCAGACAGCAATCACCAACACCTCAGGATACACTCCATGTGCAGCTATTGCCGACAACTCCTGTTCATGGAGGTAAGCATTGGACATGTATCAAATTCTCCATATTATCTTGGCACATCTCCTACCCTCTTACTGTATAGCTCTCCACTTCAGTGCTGCATTTTGTTGCACACTGGCACCTTTCATTGCAATGCTGTTTCCTGGAAACTTGGCATGCAGGAATAATCACCTATCTCATGGATTGCATCAGGATCTCATCTCCTGTTCTCTTTGCTCTCACTCACTTTGTACATTCTTGAATACTCAAAGCATCTCTGCCTGGCCTGGTCTTGCCTTTTTTTTTGTGCTTTGTCACTTTGTTCAAAAACTGAAGAGCTCACTATGTATCTATGCTGCTTTGCCATTTAGCCCAGTCATGAAGCCAGTTAGCTTGTCATAGCACCATGTTTACAGTCAGTCTTGCAGCCCACGTTTATCTATAGTATACTGCATCTGCCATTCAGTTGTCCACTTACTGAGATTGTCCAAAGCACACTGAAGCATCTGTGCATCTTACTCCAACTCAGCTCTTTTTTCATGTAAAAATTTGATGATGCTACATTTAGTTCCCTAAATTAAATGATTAGCATATATTATGAATAGCTGTAGTACTAACATTAATCCTGCAGTGCCTTCCTAGCCACTGCCTGCTATTCAGAAAGAGAACTGTTTATTCTTCCTCATTGTTTCCTGATTGCCAACTATTTTTCTATTCATTTTAATACATTGCCCCCAGTCCTATGAGCTTTAATTTTGCACGCTAGTCTCTTTTACTGAAACCTTCTTGAGATTCTAAGTAAACCAGATTTGCTGGCTCCCTCTCAACAAATTGTCCAATTACACCCTCAAAGACTTTCAGTAGATTTGTCAAGTATGATATCACTTTTTCAAGTCCATGTTGACTCTATCTAATCCTGCATTATAGCATCTGACATTTGCAAGATGTCGGAAACTAAAATCGAGTTTGTTGTGATATGAGGGCCTTCAGTGTCTTTTGGACACCTCCAGAAAGATACAATCTGTGAACTATGAAAAGTTATAGAGAGAAAGATTAAGAGAGTTAGAAAGAGGAGAAAAAAGTTGCCTACTTAAATGGAAAGGGAGAGAAACTTATGTGAGAAAAAATGTTTAAAGAGCAGCTGTCCTAGCGACATGAGGCTAGAACATTTCGACAGCTAGACAACATCTACACACACGTTCCTAATCTGATTTTAGTGCTAATCTTAATTTATTCAGCAAGCATGAAACACACAGTAGGAAACAGAATACATACTTATATTAAGTCTTACTGGACCAATACTAATTTTAGGCAATTACTCCTGTGATAATTCAAATATCTCTTTAGAATATTTCATTTGGAAGGATTCTTCTAAAGTTACCAATTTCAACAAAATCAGATTGAAAGGAATCTAAATTTGATTGATTTTTAAGGTAATCTAGAATGAGTTGTGTGAAGTAAGATTTGACATTTGGAGTGAGATCTACATCAGGAAGAAGCAATAGCACAGATCTTAAAAGAAAATGGATGAATGGTGACTAAGGTCTCCAGCGATAGATAATGTGTTATATTTTGAAAATGCCAGAGTGTGAAAAGAATACTGAGATGTATTTTTTTTTAAAATCTGCTGTAAGAAATTAATAGGGTTAGATTCTTCTAATAATTAAGTGATTGATTACATGTAATGACATTATGATGATTAGTTAGATTCCAACTACTGGAAGCTCTCGCAGCATATTATCTGCTGTCATTAATGATGATTAATACAGTAAATTTATTAACATGCATTGATGTCAAGAATGGTTTCTTAATTATATCATCATTTTTACAATATTACTTCAATTTGCATTTATGAAGTTATTTCAGTGATTATGTTATGTTGACTTATTATCTCCTGTCAATAACAACACCTTCAAATAAAATTAATCCAGTGATCAATGGCCATTAGTTACTCTCTCATGTCTATATTATTACTAAGGTCACTACAATCTTGAAGGCTAACTGCCATAACTAAGTTCTTTTACATTATACCTCTTTGTCACCATTCCTATACACTGCCTAAGATTCCCACTTGAAAATTAAGCCAACAACTGAAGCACCAAAATTAATTAATGACTGAATTTAGAAGAATTTAATTTATGTAATCAAAAGCATAAAATGGTGGAACTAGGCATGGAGTCTGGCAGTCCATGCCATACATGGCAGTATTTGTAAAGAAATTGAGTTAACAAGTTGAATTAAGTTTAACAGGAGGGCGTAGAGGTGAGAAAGCTGCAAAAATTGACAGACTCTCCTGGGCTAGGAGCAGGATTGGCTGCCTATGCCTTACAGAAGGGCACCCAATGATGCTTTGGGGATCAATTAGACATTCCAGCTACATGCCAGCTGAATGGAGGTAACCTCCCTGAAGTGGGTTGACTGACCTTCAAAGTTCAACATCCAAGCCAGGAAGCATGAAAGCATGGAATGCTCTGTTGCAAAGCAAACAATTGATCCAGAAGAGTTTCCTCCAACTCCAAAGAGCATCTTTTTTTTTGTTTTTGCTTCAGGAGTTAAAAGGCACCTCCCTTCTTGAGATACTTTTGCCAGGTGACCTCTGAGGCTAGTCACCTGATTGGACCAATTCTCAAAGATGCAAGCCCTGATAGGCCAGTGAGTCTGGAAACAACCTGTTAGAAAGCCAGGGACCTGTTTAGGCCCCATTGTCAGGGTTTTGAAACCTGAAACAAAATGCATCCTCATATTTCGTGTTGGTGACCTTTCATCAGAACTTTGCACTTGTATTGGCAAATGGATTTTCAGTGTTGGCAATACTTGTATTAGTCAAATTACTTCGCATTTTCATGCTGAGAAAGCAGCTTGCTAATGGTTCAGGAAGAAACAATGACAGTTAATCACTTAGCTTGGCATCCTGTTAGAGAAAAGTTGTCTTCAGTCAAAAGAATCATTGAACTCCTTTCCACTTGATAACAATATCCCAAACTAAATTGTGTTAATGGAAGAAAGCAACTTGAATAACTTAAAAGGGATTCCCAGCAGGTTTCTGTGACAGAAATCAGTGAAAGACCAGAAAATCATATCAAAAACAATATACACTCATTCTTGAATTCACTTGATAGTTTTGGTTGAAGATTGAGAGAACCCCATTGAAACAACCATGACCTGGAGAAACTTCACAGGATCTCAGTCGAATGTATGTGTTCCACATACCAAGGTTTTTGTTATGGCTAAAGTGAGTACAATTAAGTAATTCATGTGATGAGTCTTACCTCAAATCAGTCTATGAGGGACACCTTTGTCTCCTCTTGCCAGTTAATAACAACTCAATCTATAAAAATGTTTGCCCAGCCTTGAAAGATTGACTGAAAATGTAGTTCTTAAAAATAGAATTCTTAATGATCCACAATATCAGCATGTAAAAGGTAGTGTGAGACCATTTTTAACTGCTGTGTTTATTCGTGCTCTCTTTGACTTAGCAATTTACCCAGCGAAGACCCCTCCAATTGCTTTACTACAGATTTTAAAATAGATCTCCAAGGAGGGGGAGTCATAGTTGTACAGCATGGAAACTGACCCTTTGGTCCAACTCATCCATGTTGACCAAACGTCTGAAATTAATCTAGTCTCATTTGCCATAACCCTCCAAATTCTTCCTATTTATGTACTTATCCAGTTGCCTTTTACGTGTTGTATTCGTACCAACCTCCACCACTTCTTCTGGCAGTTCATTCATTCATGGACCACACTCTGCATGAAAAAGTTGCCCCTCATGTCCCTTTTATATCTTTCCCACCTCATCTTAAACTTATGCCTGCTTGTTGGAGTGAAGGACAAGGGTTAAAAGATCTTTACTAGCATAGTACAGATAAACGGCAGTTCAAATGACATGCAATGTGTGTAAGGGACAGCGTTTCATGAAAAGGGAGAGGATAAGACGCTCAAAAATCCATGAAAGAGCCTTTTTCCAACCTTGCTACTTGTCAAACTCTTGGCCCATCCTCAAGCTGCCCAGTATATCTATAGAATCCAATGCCATTTGTATGAATGCTTGTGAATCTACTTCCTGTTATTGTGCGATAGCTTATTTTGCAAGAATAAGGAGAGTGTACTATAGCGTGTCCTGCTGTTGGGTTGGGAAGAGGTGTTTGTACATGTCCGGGTAGCATGGTTTGGATGGATTGTGGAGAAAAAAATCACTGGCAGCAGTAAAATGAGGGAAGTAACACATACAGGATGGCTGCAGGAGGAGATTCACTGAAGTTTGCCACTGTGATCCAAGAAAATTAGTGGAAAGGAAGAGAGGAAAGACTTATGTGGATTGAGCTTACACCTAGTACAAGACTGGGCAAAGAGTAAAACATAAATCTTAATTTAACAGTTCTGGACAAATTAACAATGTTGCCAGGTTCTTGATGTGATTTCATGTGTATTAATTTGCTCAGCCACCTAAGCCCAGTATTGCTAGACAGTTCACTTTGGCACTCTCGACGATGAGTGATAAACATAATGTTCTCCCTCCTGCTGATCTTACAAAGCATCCATCACTTAAAATAAGGTCATTTGGTCGAATTGATAACCTCCTGTGCTGATACACTACTCTAGCTTTTTCTGTTCCTGTTTAGTGAATATCATCCACATTTACTTTCATTTCTTTCTACCTCATGGGCTGACCAAACTTCACATTTAAATGGGTTCATGCTACCTGCCCTTCAATTCCTTGTGGAAGTAATTCTACATTCTAACGATTATCTGACTATTATTGGAATCCTTGGTCAGACTGTATTAGAAGCAAAGGCAAATCATGGAATGGATCAATAGACTACTGCTATGCTGTCAGCCTTCAACAATATTGTGTACACAGTGGCAGGTAAGAGGGCTGAATTTTACCAGAAATCTGCTCAGTGACATTTTGTTGAGTTTCATGAAGAGTTTATCTCTGTAACGCTTAGTGCTATTGTCCCAAATGTGTCTCATGATCTGAGTACTGCATCCCAATGGAGCCCGTCTTGTCTCATGTTAGCTTGATTTTCTGATTCACTAGAGGCAGAAGCATTCCATTCCTGGAAATCCCGAAGGCCAGGCCCATCTTTGACCAGTCGCTATCCCTCCCCCCTCCACCCGCACTCCGCCAAACAGCTATGTATCAGTCAAGCATTGGCAATTTGGAGAAGCTCTTCACCATCAATGTAGTAGCACAGCAACCACAAACCAAAGCTCTCACAGCACTCATGTGACAGGACTGACACTTTTACACTTGCAACAGTCACTCCTGCTCCTATCGCTATTTAGGCACCTAGCCAACCAGCGTGCTTTTCCTCACCACATCCCATCTTACAACCCTCCGCAACTCACTGCTACTCTTGCCCCAGTGCTCACAGGTTCTCCGGTAAAATGATTTATCTCATGGTCCCCATCTAGATCCTGGCATAATGTCTCAGTTTGGACTTGAGAGTGGAGAATGTGCTGGTTTTTACACCTTAACAAATCTAGTCAAATATTCAGTTTTCTTTGGCTTGCTTTGAAATAGTCTTTTTCTTTTAATCTGAACTCCCCAGTGTTTATATGTGGGTGGAATATTGAACTGCCACAGCTGCAATCTATACTAATGGAAATCTGCAGGGTTAGTGTGACCTGGGTCATGGAAACAGGCTATGGTAGATTTCCAAATTCGATTTAGTAAATGGTTCAGCATCTCTACAATTTTTTTCTAATCCTTGTTTACTGTCAGTACCAAGATGTTTCAATCGAAGCTCACAGTTACAATATTTATTACCTCGAGAGCAGCTGAACTCAGATGTAGGAATGGGCCAAATATGAATGTAAACTATTAGCGCAAGTTTTTTTTCATATTGTAGCTGTTCTTTGGTTTGCAAAATGTTGATGATCATCAGTGTACAGTTTGTAATTTCCATGAAATCCTGTGAAATTTATTGAGCAGCAAAGGTTGAAAGTGAATTATGGAGTAGTTCTGCTGCCTTGCCATTCTGAAGACACAACTGATTATTTGAAAGTGGGGTTTGTTTGTGAAACAGGGTAAAAGTGAAACAGGGCTGTATGCTTATGAAATGGAAATTAGAATAACATTTTATCTCATCAGTAACAGAAAAATTGCTATGACAAATATTGTTGTTCTCTTATCTGCCTGTGCTCACTGTGCTTTGTATGAAAGAGCTATATTCCTTGGAGTGTGAATTGCAAATTCAGTAGTAAGCTTTAATGAGTTTAAAGTAAAGAAAATAATCACACACTTAACCCGAATGAAATGGAATATGTGTCCAACATACATTTTCTCTCTCTCACACTTTCTCTCTTCGGTACTTTCTCACACACACTCATTTTCTCACATGTGCATACCCTCTATCTGACACTCACAGATGAAAATTAGGTACACATGAAATAATGCAGTAATACAAATTATTATTATTGCAGTCTCTGGTTTATTGTATCAGATCTTTGATATGGCAAGCCCCATTGATTATTTTTAAATTTGAAATGAGAGTCTTGTTAAACAGAAGATTCACAACAAGCTTTGAGGTTTATGTTCATCACATTTCTATGAAGATGGTCTCGGATGAACTACAAGGATGGGGAATTCCTTCTCTCTATTGGGATTTCCTGCTTTGCAACTGTAGCAGTTAACTGTCACTTCTTGATTGTATTTTATGGTATGGCTTTCCATTCCTTGAATGCAATGGTTTTTCATGGAACCATTTGCAAACTTGCTAATTTTTAACTGCAGCCAAAACACAAGGCTGTGTGATACTTCGCAAGTTCATAATTTATTCCAAATATGAAGTTAGCGTTCATGCCGATTTGAATAACCTGTGTTTAATATCTTTTCATCTCATCTAGTTTGAGTGTTCAAACCATCAAGGAAGATTGATATTGTCCACTCACTTACATCTGTCACAAATTGAGTTTCTACTTATTCTTTTGTCCAACAGGGAGCAGGGAGGCAGGAAGCTTAGGAATTCTGTTCTCCTTTTGTGTTGGGCCATCCTTGAATAAAGTGGGTGAATTCAAGGATGGCTCTGAATGCCATTATTCAGTTACATTTTCAGTTGAGCCTTGGCACTGTCTGTACTTCAAATGCAATCAGTCACATTAATAGCATCATTTTAATAGCTTCATGGTTTTTAAAGATATTGACAGAAAGTTCATAATATGGCATCTTCGTCCTTGGAATACCACAGTGTATATATTGTTTAATGTGAGGTGAGTTCTGACTATCCACATTGGAATAATTTTAAATGTCTTCATTGCGTAAGTCTCAGAAATGAACATAAAACATATTATATCAATGTGAGTAGATGTTACTAACTGCAGAATAGAGAAGCAGATTGACAAGAAGAAATAAAAAGGATTATGACTTGGAAATATGAAGAATCATTGTGTTCGCAACTCATGAGGGAAGTGTAATGTTCCATTTGTGGAACTAATCGTAGCCTCAAAACACAGCTGAGAATTAATAGTCTTTCATTACTATCCAATCGGTGTAATTTATCTCTAGTGCTCAATGAGCTGAGAAGAGGCTAAATTAAAATATTTATTTAACAGACGGACTGATATTTATTATGAACTTAAAATGGTTGTCATCAAATACCCATTTTAGCAGGATTTATTTCGATCCTAAAATATTGAAATCTCAGGTGAGAATAGGTTTATGATAGAGAACCAATTATATGGTATGAAGGACGTTTGAACATGGAATCTGATACCCCTATTAACAATTGCTATTGAGTTTTTAATGAGTGAAACAAGATAAAGATCCATTCTAATGTAAGGCTTGTTGAGTACTTGAAACCTTTACACTGGGTCTAAGTTTGGCAATGTTAAATTGCTATAATTATTCAGGGATGTTCAGACATAAAAACAGGTCTTCCATTGTATTCCTTATGGTAACCCAGAAGTTGTGTTGTCCAGCATAACAGTGTAATGTACTGCAGGGTATAGTAGCATCAACAAAATCATTTTCTATAACTGGATTCAGAGTTTAGATTTGCGAGTTTAGTTCTGAGGAAATGTCACTGGACCCGAAACGTTAACTCTCATTTCTCTTCACAGATGCTGCGAGATCTGCTGAGCTATTCCAGCAAATTTGGTTTTTGTTTTGGATTTGCTGATAGTGCTTTGGAGATTAAGTTCAATTAACTTATCCATTATTCTGTGAAAACAATAAATTGGCAATGTTAGTTTTGATCCAAAAGGGCAGGGTAATTGTTCCAGAACAAGGAGATATAATTGAAGTTCAGACCTAAAGTCTACGTATTGTTGCGTTACACCTTTTAGGTGGATGTGCCTTTGTTTTCTGTTCATATCACTGAAGGTGATTTTAAGGTAGGCTATTTTGACATCCAAGGAGTTATTTGAAAAATATGTGGACTGGAGTTAGACATCAGGACCATGTGGAAACCCTGATGCAGCTGACTCTGAACTCTCTGACTTCAATGGATTCATTGGAGAGTGACCATGGGAGGTGACAGGTGAAGGATCTAACCATGGATAATTCCTTCAGAGTCAGCATCAGTGTTTCACTGCATTTAAGCTCACAGATACACGGAACAAGTCAGACAATTTAAAACACCTATTAATCTGACAACCCAACGTCATTACTGCTTATGCCCTCCCCCACTATTCCACTCCATTCCCCACTGCTGACCTGGCTTCCTGGACTCAAAAATGTTCGCCCGATCTCAGATCTGACACCCTTACAGGATCACTGTCAAAGGAGTTATCTCTGTAGAAAGAGTATCACAGAGAGGGGTGATCATTTATTGGTGTGGGGTTGAGAGCAGAGAAGCAATCCATGACAAGTTATATAATCAAAACCCAGTTTAAGCCTTGAGTAACTATTAAGCTGACTCCTCCAAACCCATAACCAACCATACATGCCCCCAACTAAAACTCCCCGGCCTGTTGCTCTCATTGGCACCTCCGTCAAATCTTCATCCACCTGATCCCATTCAACAGAATTTCACTTTCCTACAGGACTCTATATCTGAAGTTGACACTTGTCTGAACTTCTGAGTCTCGAGATGACTCCACACTGCTGGCCACTCCCCTCACCCATCAGCCCTAATGCACTCAATAACACAGCCTCCACTCCATCCTCCCCCAACATGCAAAAACATAAGAGAAAAACAACATGGATAGAAAAATGAAGAGGAATTCTCTGATGAGTTTGATAAAATGTAAGAGGTGAAAAAAAGAGGAGTAATGGGTAAGATTGATGGTGGAAGGTTTTATATAAATGTAAATCATTACTGAATTTCAGATTTTTTTGATTTTGTCTGTGTAGCCGGAATACTACTAATCTGGGATAATGACATCTGTGATAAATTTGATGTTGCAAACATTTTGATATACAGCTCCACAACTGAAAGTGAAGCATCAATGTGAAATTAATATGTGTGCTGTTTGCAATGGATAGTATAACAAGCAGCAGGAAGACAGGAGGCAGCTGTGTGACTAACTACACCTCTTCACACAGGTACCAGCTGGGAAAATAATGGCTAGATACAGGTATATAAGTCCATGCTGAGATTTCCAATTAGCAATCACTCAGACGATGGTCAGTTTGTATTTTCTTGGAGATAGTTATTGTGTGGCAATTATGTGGCACAAATGTCACTTGCCATTTTTCAGCCCAAGCCCAGATATTGTCAGGGTTTTGATGCAATTGGACAATGGATTGCTTCAGTATCTGAGGAGTTGCAAATAGCACTGAACATTGTGCAATTAGCAACATGCATTCCCACTTGTCAACTTATGATGGAGGAAATCATAAATTCAAGGTTTTGGGGAGTGTGGTATATGAATAAGAGAATACTAAAATGAGAGAAAATAGCCGCTTAATGGAGTGAGTGTCAATAGTGGTATCACCTAAGGTTCATTGTTAGGGCTGCATTCTTAGTCGAAGTGAATGTTCTGGCCTGAATTATGTTGAAAAGACTGTAAAATGACTTTATTGATTTCAGAAGGGCATAAAAAGTTTAATAGAGTGACAGATGTATGTTAATTAAACTTAAGTGAAGAACTGTGCAGCACGTTATTTGAGAAGGGTGAGTACAGGAGAAAATAAGAAACAACGGATCATAAAAGAATAGAAAAGTAAGAAAAATAACAGCATTTAGATGATCAGGTATGCACTTTCTTAAATAGAAAGACAAATTGATAAAATTGTCAGTAACAAAGATCTTGAATCTGAAAACCTGAGCTAAAGGTCCAGACCTTTGCCACTACAGGAGAGCGTCTCCAATATAATGGGAAAGGCAGGAGATGTTTTAATTGCTAAGCCCTGTCCATCAACTGAAATCAAATTTTGGAATCTCTGGGGTGGGTGGTGTAAGAGCAGGTTTGTTTTCTGTGCATTTCCTTCGGATATCTTGAGTAACCCTTTAGAAAGCTGAGGTATCCCCGTGGACGTGGTTCTAAGACACCTTGAGGGTGTGGGGATGGTACGTTTGTGGGGAGGTGTGTGTTGGGTGCCCTTTGTGATTGCAAAGTATGGAAATGATTCTGTAGAAAGGGTGCATATATCACCTTCAACTGTCCAACTTGTCAACTTCTCATGAAGTGTCAACCTGTCAAGACTTGTCAGGAAGTTTCAACTTGATATGAAGTGTCAAGAACAGACTATATCTGTCAAATCTGTCAAATTTATATATAAGGGTGCTTTTCTCGGTTGAGTGTCATCTGCAGTATAGTACTTTATGTCATAAAATATTTTTTCTCTCTAGTGCATGGGTACTTGTGGATACTAGGTGAGTTGGTATGGAAGGTAGAGACAGAAATGCTGGTGGAAGGAAACAGGCACAAAGTTTGCATATTTTGTATATGGGGTCATGGAAGATCAGAGAGGCATAGAGGTATCATGACCCTTGGGGATGAGTAGAGGGCATGGGTTGGCATGAATGGTACACCGGATGAGGCAGATAATGGAGCTGTGAGAGGTGAGACTAGACAATATTTTAATGTTTCATTATCTTATTTTAAATCTTGGACACTGTGTTGGAACCCCGATGCAGGCTTAAAGATAGCTCACCTCCTCAGTTAATCTGGTCCAGTCTGCTGACCCATCCTTCCCCAAGATGAATAATGAGGAGTGTAGGCAGCCATTTTTAAAGGCCAGGTCCACAGAATTGAGATTGCCCCTGTATCTGTACAGGTAACCCAGGAATGAAAATCTGGGCTAAGCCATGGAAAGGTATATACATATTGTAATGCTTGTATAATCAAACTGCTGTTCGAATAGAATGCATAGTTTTGCTATATTAACATAGAAAGCAAGTTAAGAGCAGGTAGAGATTGTGGAAAAGGTTCTTTTAACACAGGGAGGGAACGTTTTAGTTTTAAAGCAATGAAGGGTCTTTTCTTAAGAGAAGGAGAAGGTCAGTAGGTAAATGTATCTGCAGCACTGGTTGTGAACCAAAAGAAGGGGAGCTTTCTCCAGAGCCACTGCTTCCCTCACAAAACTGGACTGCGTGATCAGCCAAGCAAGCCCCATTATTAGATATCCAATGTGCCACTCATTTCCTTCCAATGTCCACTCTCCAGGTCTTTCTTTGATGTCTCTTTATGTATGCATGCCACCCTCAACACTGCCTCTGCTCTCCTCCCATCCCCCACGCTCTCACCTAACATTAGATCTTCAACTCTTCCCATACCAATTCCCACTCAGTCTGGCAAAATGAGACAGGCAAACATCTGCAGGAATATAATTCTTTAAAATGACAAAAACGTGCCTGTTTCCCATCGCCAGGTCTTGCTATTCCACTCATTTACCCTCATTCGTATGTGTCCACTTTCTTGCCATCTCTCAGATAATGTCAGGGCATCTGTTCCAATCATTTGCAAATGTCTGCAATCTTTGTCTGATCAAGCCATTTTATTGAGAGTGCTGTAAATGTCAGAATTTAGAAAATTGTCCTACCACATGCTTGGACTTGAATGGGTCACTATCTCACTTCATTTAATGAATTGAAAGTGCAAAATCTGTAAAGTTCATTTAATTAATTGTAGTGCTTGGGCTGTCTGGTGCACATTGGAATGGGAGCAGAATGATTTGAAGTGATAAATATGAGTGTCAGTAATACTAAATAAGAATGAACCTTTTCAAAAGACCAGGAGTAAAGACATTAAGTAAAACTGGGCTTTGGACATGAGTCTGTGGTGCACTGCACTCAAAATGAACACCCAAGGAAACACCCAAAAACTGAACTGGACTAGTCAGATTACATACTAGCATGACAAAGCAGCTCAGTGGCTAGGAATTCTGTGAAGTAACCTGCCTCATGACTCCCCATGGCTTGTCAACCATCAACAAGGCACAAGTCAGGAATATGATAGGATATTTCCGACTTGCCTGGATGAGTACAGCATCAACAACACTCAAAAATATCACTGAGGACAAAGCAGCCTACTTAACTGGTAACCCTACCTTCAACATACACTCCCTTCATGGCGGATGCACAGTAGCAGCAGCATATAAAGATGCATTGCAGCAATTCACGAAGGCCCTTCCAACAGCACAAGTCAAGATTGTAACCTCTTCCTATTCTAATTCTATTCATCTCACACACACATATACATTTCACCTCTCCATATCTATCCTCTACTCTCTGTTCTGGCTGACATATCACTGTTCCACATCTTCCCACCTCCCCGCTACTCTCTGTGGCCTGTTGCATAGCACCAAAGATCTCTTGGGCTTACCTCAATGTCCGGGTTCACCAGTGAACTCTAATTCCTTGGCCAGTGCTCCATCTTGGTGCTACTGGTGCCCACAGCTGCTAGACTTTGGTTAGCTGACAGATCTGACAGCAAGATGTGCTCCTAGAAACTGATGGAAGTTCTGTCTCATAGTAACTAAAGGACTGGCCATCTGAATTATTAAAGCCAAGTGAACTGGCTCGGTGGAGTAGGCTTGATCACAAAATTTACCCGAGAATACAGGGAGCCTGCCCTCCCTTTGAATCTGTCCCGTCATCTTGCTAATCAGAAGCAATCGTGAAGACATATTATGGATACCATGAAACCATTGCCAGTGAGTGTACTTTGATACCAGTCTAACAGACTTTACACACAATGAGTTGCAATAGGTTTGATTCATTAAACCATTCGTCAGATGTCTGTTTCCTCATCCTTAAACTTGTATCAAAGGAAGGATGTATGATAAAAGGCTGCATGAGGAAATCCATCAAGAATAAAAGCAGAACACAAGACAGGGCAATTGAATGAGGACAAGACACTAATGCTTTATAGCAAACACAAATGGAAAAGAAATGAAACTGAAGGAGAACCACAACCTGCACTTCCACTTATAAGACAATACAAAATTATGAATAAATTTATCACAGGACAAAAATCTTTTCAAAAATCCCATGTTGGAAGAAATGTTTAACAAACAGGTACTGTCTGATTCCAATGAGAGGTCATTGCCAAATACAATACATCAATTCAGGTCATGTTAAAATATTCCATAACTACATTCAAACACATTGTTGGAAATTGTGGCAAAAAACAGAAATTAAATGGTAGGCAGTACAAGATGTAACACAATATGTAACGTGGTAGACAGTATTAGCATTAAAGATCCATTGAGAACGGGCTGATTGACTGACGAATATGAAAATGACAGGACATGCCAATTAACTGTAAGAAATACTTTTATGCTTTCTAATATTTCGCAGGGTACCATTAAACAAAATTTTCCATGAGAGAAGCTACACTGAGAATATGTTCTAAATTCTGGATCAATAATTATTCTTGATGGAAGTAAATTTGCTTCAATAGAAAATGCTTTTCTTTTAACAGAAATCGTCTGTTATATAATATATATCACATGAAAAAAATTGCCATACACCTTCAAGTGCAGATTGCATGAGCTGAAGTAGTGTTCTTCTTTATCTTATGCTATTGTTTTCTCTGTAATTAAGTAAAGAATTCTGAAAGGATACTGCTGAGCTAATTAGAATTATATTAATCAATTAGACTAATTGCTTATGCAAATTGGTTTAATTTGAAAATTGCTGTCTTTATGACTCATAAGTCCTGATTTTATGAATGTTAGAGGGAATTTGCATTATATCAAATGAATGTTTTGTGTTCAAGTTGTGCTTGGTAAATGCATTTCATATTTAATATAGATATGCTGATTTTTATCTTCAAAGGAGAGATAGTCTATCAGCACAGTGATACTGAGATTCTTTGAATGACACTTGCACAGAAGCTGTTCTGACATTTTAACTGGGCAAGCTTGCTGTGGTGGACTTAATCCAAATTTCCTCTTCAGCTTATTTGCTTTGTTTGAATGCACAAATTGTTGTAACAAAAATGTAAATGCAGCACTGCTAACATGATAATAACAAATTGGTCCACTTGTGCTCTTCCCTAGTGACCCACTATCAGAAGCTTTTACCTCTGCTTCTATTCTTATTATGCAAGAGAGGAGGGTGTCCATTGGGAAGGTCATTCCAGATGTTCAGTTATTCCAAATGGGCTGTATACTGAGCACATTGGTTAATTATTATGAACACTGTATGAAGAATTAGAAAATTAGTCATCTACAGTAATGACATGAAATTCCAGAAGTGCCAGTTGCAATACCTGATGACTTGACTCTTAACTTTTGAGCATAAATGCATGCAAACACAATACTGGGGTAAATGTGTAAAATTAGAGTGAGCTTGATTGATACCATGCAATGAGTAAGACCAAAAGCAATAGGAACAGGAGTAGGCACTGTGACCTGTTGGACTTGTGATAATGTTGCTCCTTTAACAAGGTTATGCTGTCCTTGTTTTATTTTTCAGAGTGGTTGTAAAGCTACAGCTTCTGAGGTGTCTCACTTTGAAGGGTTTTAGGGCCAATTTGATTATAACTAACACATACTGCCTCAGGCAAAAGGCTTTCAAGTTTTTATAAAAGTGCAATGAAAGGGGCGTGGCCAGTTCTCCCAGCACAGCTTTTCTCTGGTTTGTTTTGGTTTTTGCAAGCAGATTGTGAAGCTGCTAGGCCCAAAGAAGCAGGTCCATGCTGATCCTTCGTCTCTGACATTTCTCCTGTTAGACCCTGTGTTTGACTTTACCATTTTGTCAATGCGTTTTTCTGGAGATTGTTACATGTAGTTGGAACAGCATCATTAAGTGAGTATAAGTACTTACCCTTTGACGCCAGCGACCTTATTGAGTGGAAGCAGCAGCGGAGGTGAAGCGAACCAGGAAGGCTACAGCTAAGGTAAGGGAGATTTTTAAAAATTACTTACCAGTAGTGGCCAGCGGTGTCTTTCCTCCACAGAAGGAGCAGGAGTAGCGGCGGAAGTGACACGGACCAGAGGGGCTGCCGGGAAAACCGTATTAGGGAATTGGAGCTGGAGCTGGATGAACTGCGGATCATACAGGAGGCTGAGGGGGAAATTGAGAGGAGTTACCGACAGTTGGTCACTCCTGAGGCTCTGGATAAGGATAGATGGGCTACAGTCGGGGGAGGAAAAGGGACAGACAGACAGTGCAGAGATCCCCTGTGGACATTCCCCTCAGCAATAAGTATATCGTTTTGGGTACTGCTGGGGGATGACCTACCAGAAGAAAGTCATAGTGGTCAGTTCTTTGGCGCTGAGCCTGACACTGTGGCCCAGAAGGGAAGGGGGCAGAATAGTAAAGCGCTAGTGGTAGGAGACTCGATTGTTAGGAGAATTGACAGGAAATTTTGTGGTCAGGATTGGGATTCCCGGAAGGTATATTGCCTCCCTGGTGCCAGGGTCCGGACGTCTCCGTTCGGGTGTATAAGATTCTGAAAGGGGAGGGCGAACATCCAGAAGTCGTGTTACATATTGGCACCAATGATATAGCCAGGAAAAGGATCGAGGATATAAAAAGTGATTTCAGGGAGTTAGGGTGGAAGCCACAGAGCAGGACGAACAGAGTAATGTTCTCGGGTTTACTACCGGTGCCAAGAGATAGCGAGGCGAGGAACAGGGAGTGGGTGCAGCTTAACATGTGGCTGCGCAGCTGGTGTAGGAGGGAGGGCTTCAGAGATGTAGATAATTGGGATGCCTTCTGGGGAAGGTGGGACCTGTACCTGAAGGACGGGTTGCACCTGAACTGGAAGGGGACCAATGTCCTGGGTGGAAGGTTTGCTCGAGTAGTTCGAGAGGGTTTAAACAAGTATGCCAGGGGGGTGGGAACCTGAGCTGTATACTGGAGGTGAGAGTTGATGCAGATGAGGCAATAGCAAGAGGTAGACCAGCTAGTGGGAAGAATTTCCCTGGGAAAGAACCAAGGAATCAGTTAAAGTGTGTTTGCTTTAATGCAAGGAGTATCAGGAATAAAAGTGATGAACTTAGAGCATGGATCAGTACCTGGTGCTATGATGTTGTGGCCCTAACAGAGACATGGGTTTCTCAGGGGCAGGAATG
>NC_057715.1:33822731-33839325 GCF_004010195.1 Chiloscyllium plagiosum | reverse complement strand
TATGTGAGGAATAAGAGAATGTTCAAAGAAAGAGTAGGGCCGATCAGGGATAGCATAGGGAACTTGTGTATAGAGTCTGAGGAGGTAGGGGAAACCCTAAATGAGTTTTTTGCTTCTGTCTTTACCAAAGAAAAGGACCTTGTAGTGAATGAAACCATTGAGGAGTAGGTAAGCATGCTGGAACGGATAGAGATTGAGGAAGCTAATGTGCTGAAAATTTTGACAAACGTTAAGATTGACAAGTCGCCAGGGCCAGACCAGATTGGTCCTTGGCTGCTTTGGGAAGTGAGAAATGTGATTGCTTCGCACTTGCAAAGATCTTTGCATCCTCACTCTCTACAGGAGTCATACCTGAGGACTGGAGGGAGGCAAATGCAATTCCTCTCTTCAAGAAAGAAAATAGGGAAATCCCCAGCAATTACAGACCAGTCAGCCTCACGTCTGTCGTCTGCAATGTGTTAGAAAGGATTCTGAGGGATAGGATTTATGACCATCTGGAAGAGCATGGCTTGATTAAATGCAGTCAGCACGGCTTTGTGAGGAGCAGGTCATGCCTCACAAATCTTATTGAGTTCTTTGAGGATGTTACTAGACAAGTTGATGAGGGTTGAGCAGTGGATGTGGTGTATGTGGACTTCAGCAAGGCATTTGATAAGGTTCCCCATGGTAGGCTCGTTCAGAAGTTCAGGAGGAATGGGATACAGGGAAATTTAGCTGTCTAGATATAGAATTCGCTGGTCAACAGAAGACAGTGAGTGGTAATGGAAGGAAAGTGTTCTGCCTGGAAGTCAGTGGTGAGTGATGTTCCACAGGTCTCTGTTCTTGGGCCTCTACTCTTTGTAATTTTTATTAATGACTTGGATGAGGAGATTGAAGGATGGGTTAGCAAGTTTGCAGACGACACCAAGGTTGGAGGTCTTGTTGACAGTATAGAGGACTGTTGCAGGCTGCAGCGTGACATTGACAGGATGCAGAGATGAGCTGAGAGGTGGCAGATGGAGTTCAACCTGGATAAATGCGAAGTGATGCATTTTGGAAGGTCGAACTTGAAAGTTGAGTGTAGGATTGAAGACAGGATTCTTGGCAGTGTGGAGGAACAGTGGGATCTTGGTGTGCAGGCACATAGATCCCTTAAAATTGCCACCCAAGTGGACAGGGTTATTAAGAAAGCATATGGTGGTTTGGCTTTCATTAACAGGGGGATTGAGTTTAAGAGCCGTGAGGTCTTATTGCAGCTTTATAAAACTTTGGTTAGACCACACTTGGAATACTGTGTCCAGTTCTGGCCGCCCTATTATAGGAAAGATGTGGATGCTTTGGAGAGAGTTCAGAGGAGGTTTACTAGGATGCTGTCTGGAATGGAGGGCTTATCTTACGAAGAGAGGTTGACTGAGCTCGGACCATTTTCATTGGAAAAAAAAGGAAGAGAGGGGACCTAATTGAGATGTACAAGATAATGAGAGGCATAGATAGAGTTTTTAGCCAGAGACTTTTTTCCAGGGCAGAAATTGTTAACACGAGGGGTCATAGTTTTAAGCTGTTTGGTGGAAAGTATAGAGGGGATGTCAGAGGCGGGTTCTTTATGCAGAGAGTTGTGGGAGCATGGAATGTGTTGCCAGCAGCAGTTGTGGAAGCGAGGTTATTGGGGATATTTAAGAGAATGCTAGACATGCATATAGTCACAGAAATGTGAGGGTTCATACATTAGGTTTACCTTACATGTGGATCAATGGTCGGCACAACATCGTGGGCTGAAGGGCCTGTTCTGTGCTGTACTGTTCTATGTCCTATTAAGTTGGGATAGTCTGTTGGGCTCTTGGGTAGGTTAAGTTATTCTATATTCTGTTCTCCTTTGTTTGTGTTTCATTTGCAAATACAATTCTGTTTTGTTTAAAACTAACTGGATGGGCCGGCTGCATCACTCCTGGAATATCCACTCTACACCTGCTTAAAACAACCAGCAAAGTTAGGGTCTGGGCTACCTTCTTGAACTGTTTTGAGGGGGTCTGGCCTCGTCCATAACAGCGTAGGTTTGTTTTGCAGAGTTTCTTCTATAGTTCCAAATTGGGGTTAGGGTTGTTAGACACAAGGGCTGTGAGTGGCAGGTGTTCATGTCTTTTGTTCTGGGTGTTGATTTTGGTTTAAACCCTGCTTGGAATAGCAACAGCTCTTTCAGTCACTAAGAGTTTTCTGGGGGTGGAAGAAGTGGCTTTAGGGGTTTTACAAAAGGTGAATAAGGCCAAGCTGCTGGAATTAGCACACAAGCTGGGGTTGGAACTGCCTCCTTCCTAAGGAAAGGAGAGATAATTACAGCAATAGGTCCATTTTTCAATTTGCTAGAAACACGATCAGAATCTTTAGAGATGGCTAAAGTTCAATTGAAAATGAAGCAAATTGAGTTAGAGGCAAAAAAATAAAGAAAGGGCAAATGAAATGAAACTGTTTGAATTACAACTAAAAGCAGAACAAAAGGAAAATGAATGAATTGTTTTAGCAGAACAAAAACCGAAAAAAAGGCAAGAAGAAAGAGGGAGAGAGTGGAAAGGAAGAAAGAGAGGGGGTTTGGACTTCAGAAATTGGCACTTAGCCAGAAAAGGATGGAGATGAAGGTTGAAGGTAAACTTAGTGAGGAAGAGAGTGAAGATCAGCAAACCCATGGTAGTTAAAGGCCTGGTGAGAATCTGTTTAAATATATTCAAGCATTGCCTAAATTTGATGAGAAGGATGTGGAAGCCTTATTCTTCTCATTTGAAAAAGGTGGCAAAACAAATGCAGTTGCCAGTGACCGTGTGCATTTTGTTGATTCAAATAAAACTTGTAGGTAGAGCTAGTGAGGTATTCACATCAGTCTCTGAGGAGGTATCTAGGGCATATGAGGAGGTGAAGAAAGCCATCTTAAGTGCATATCAGCTTGTGCCAGAAGCCTACAGATGTTTCAGGAATCCAAGAAGGGACCCTGGTCAAACCTACTTTGAGTTTGAATGAATCAAACAAGGTAATTTTGATAGGTGGATAAGGGCATTAAAAATATAGCAAGCCTATGATGGTCTTAGAGAGAAGATTATTTTGTAGGAGTTCAAAAATTCACTTTCTGAAGTAGTGAGAACCCATGTGGGAGAGCAGAGAGTTAAAACAGCAACATTAGCAGCTGAAATAGCTGATGATTATGAGTTGGGTCCATCAATCAAAGTTTGGCTTCAAAAATCAATGTCAATCCACGAGGGATAGAAATTGGGGAAAAGAGAAATCCTCACATGGAAAGGGCAAGTTAGATTTTGGTGAAGATCATATGGATAACTTACCATAGGGTAAAAAGGAAAACCCTTGAAGGGGAAAGAGAAGCTAAAAAGCTGCAGTGTTTTCACTGCAATAAAGTAGGCCACATGAAATCACAGTGTTGGTAGGTTAGGAAAAGCATTAGGAAGCCAGATGTAAGAAAACAGGATAAGCCAGTGAATTTTGTCAGATTGGTAACAGAAAGCACAGTGGAGGCTAGAAAGCTGCATCAGAATGTACAACCTAGTTAGAGGTCAGTTAAGGAGAAAGTGTCAGATCAACTTAAACCATATACCTGCTAAGGTAACGTTTACTCACATAGGACAGGAATAGCAGGTAAAGAGGTTACAATATTGAGAGATACAAGATTGTCTCAATTGTTGATGTGAAAAGATGATAAGATATGTACCTCTGAAGGACTATTGTCAGAAAAAGTACGAGTAATGGAAATTCACAGTGAGACATGAAGTGCTTAATTATGTAAAGTGAGGTTAGAGTGTCTCATGACGAGTGGAGAATTTGTGGTCAGAGTACTGGACAAACTCTCAACTCTAGGAATACAATATATCCTTGCTAATGATATAGCTGGTTCACAAGTAGAAGTGCTGTCTACTGTGGTTGAAAAGCCAGTGACAACTCAGGCACTATTAAAGGACACACATCCTGGGACTTTCTCTGACTGTGTGGTAATGAGGTCACAAAGTCACTAGTTGAAACTGGAGACATCAAAAGTTTAGATAAGAAAGTTGAAGTGGAATTAGCAGAGATCCTGTGTGATCAGATGGTTAACACAAACCAGGAGCAGATAAATGTACTGATTTACAGCAGAAAGATGAAAATTTAAAGCAATTGTAGTAAAAGGCATACATGGAAAAAGAATTCAAATATATCCCTGAATGCTGTTTCAAAAATGATGCCTCAATGAGGAAATGGAGACCATCACACATTCAGGCAGATAAGAAATGGGCAGAAATTCATCAAGTTGAATTGCCAGTGGGTTATAGAAAGAGGTGTTGTAAATAGCACATGAACTACCAGTAGAGGGTCATTTAGGCGTGAGAAAAACTCAAGCCAAAATACAAAAACCGTTTTACTGGCCTGTACTGCACAAGGATGTAATTGAATTTTGCCAAACATGTCAGGTAACTGGAAAACCACAGGCAGTATTACTACTACAACATGGGGAGCTATGTGGAAATAAGCTGGGAAGTACTAACCTAATTATGCATTACATCGATATAGGAGAAGCTGTTCTGATTAAGTAACATCTTTATAGGCATAGCCCTCTAAAGTTGGCACAGGTTCAAAAGGAAATTGAACACATGCTCCAGGATGACATAATTGAGTGAGTTACAGTGACCAGAGCTCACCCAAAGTAATGGTGCCAAAACCAGATGGTACCCAACAGTGATGTGTGGACTATCGCAAAATCAATGCTATTGCAAAGACTGATGCATATTCAATTTTGCATTTAGAAGACTGTGTTGAAAAGGTGGGCCAAGCATCTTATATTTCTAAGTTGGACTTGCTCAGAGGAGACTGGCAGGTAATTTTGTCCAATAGAGTGAAGACAATTTTGGCTTTTGTAACATGGAATGGACTGTATCAGCTTAAAGCCATGCCATTTGGTATGAAAAATGTGCCAGCCACATTTCAGAGACTAACCAATAAGTTCATTTCCAGATTATCTAATTGTGTAGTTTATATTGATGACCTGCTGATTTTTAGTAAGACATGAAAGGAATATTTGCAACATTTATCTAAATTGTTCAATTGACTATGGGAAGCAGGCTTGTTGATAAACCTGGCTAAAAGTGAATTTGCCAAAGTGCAAGTCACGTTCCTGGGCCATATTATGGATATGAACAAATGGCCTCACGGGATGCAATAACAAAAGTAACTGGGGAGTTTCCCATACCATCAACAAAAAGAACAGCGCTACGATTCCTGGATTTTTTTGAAAACCCATACCAAATTTTAACAGTGTGGCCGCTCCACTCATTGAATTGCTAAAGAAATGCAAGAAGTTTGAGTGGACAATGCACTATCAGAAGAAATTTAACATCCTGAAAGCTGTGTTAACCACTGCCCCAGTATTAGCCACACCTAATAACGCAAAGCCAGTCAAGGTAGCTATTGATGTGAGTGTTGATGCTGTGCTCTTACAGGAAGATGTCGCAAAGATAGAAAGGCCTATTGGGTATTTCTCCAGGAAACTGAACATTGATCAGCTGAAATATTTGACAGTTAAGAAGGAGACTTTGAGCTTTGTGTTGGTATTGCAACATTTCAATGTTTATGTCACCAGTAATATATCTGAAACAATAATATATACTGATCATAATCCATTAACAATTGTGGAGAAATTTAAGGACAAAAATACCAGACTGTGGTGATGGAGTTTGCTGTTACAGCTATTCAATTTGTTAGTTGTGCATGTGGCAGAACAAGAAAATGTGATTGCTGATGCATTGTCGAGACTTGGATGAGAAACGAAGGCATTCGGTGTCAGGAGTAAAACAAACTGAAACAAGATGTCGTAGTGCATTTTTATCGTTAATGTGATGTATGTGGGTGTTATTGTGTACTAACAATTTAAGAATAAGGGGTTTTAAAATGAAGCCATCTTGGGATATTGATGGTTCTTTTTTTAAATGGGGAGGTGCAATGATACTGCTCCTTTAACAAGGTTATGTTGTCCGTGTTTATCTTCAGTGCTATTGTAATGACACAGGTTCTGGGGTGTCTAGGTTTGAAGGGTTTTCGGGCCAATTTAATTATAGCTAACAGGTACTGCCTCAGGTCAACAGACTTTTAAATTAAAAAAAAACACTTGTACAATGAAAGGGGAGTGGCCAGTTCTCCCAGCTCAGCTTTTCTCTGGTTTAGTTTGGTTTGATTTTTGCAGGCAGTCAGTTGTGAAGGTCCTGGACCCAAAGAAGCAGGTCCATGCTGATCCTCCCTCTTTCTCACATCTCTCCTGTCAGACCCTGTGTTTGACTTTACCTTTTTTTTTGCCAAGAGTTGTTTATGGGGATTGTTGCAAGTAGTTAGAATAGCATCATTACATTGGAATAGACTGTTGGATTATTGGATAGCTTAAGTTATTCTCTATTCTGTTCTGTTTTGTTTGTGTTTCATTCAGTAATCATGCAAATAAAATTATGTTCTGATTAAAACTAAGTGGTTGGGCCAGGTGCACCACTATCCGCACTGCACCTGCTTAAAACAACTAGCAAAGTGAAGGTCAGGGCTATCTTCTTGAAATGTTTTGAGGGGAGTCTGGTGTGTCCTTAACAAGCCTACTGCACCATTTGATAGGATCGTGGCTGATTTGATGTCCCTCATATCCATTTGTTTTGCATTTTTCCAAGAGCACTTGAATTCTCCCCTCATTAAGAATCTATCTATCTTAGCCTTGAGTATACACAAGAAGCACCCCTCCCACCACTCCCCCCTGTGGCAAGGAGTTCCAAAGACACTCATCTCTTTGAGAAAAGAAATTCCTCCTTATCTCACACCATGAGCTCCTATGTTTTGACTTAATATTTTGTGAGGTACCTTGTCAAATGCCTTCTGGAAATATTGAGCTTTATTGCACTGGAAGGAATGCAGTTCCCCAAGAAATTTTGCAATTAACAATGCATCAACCTAACACAACTGAGATTTGTAAAGTTCTCCTGGGAAATATGTTGTAATGTTTTAATGCTATGGATAAAACAAAAGCTAATATTAGACCAATAGGTCTTAAATGTAAAAAAAATCACAGAAATTGCTGGAGAAACACAGCATGTTAGGCATCATCAAACATAAAGCTGTACAGCATGGAAACAGATAACATAAATTAATCTAGTCCCATTTGCCAGCATTTGGCCCATGGCTCTCTAAACCCTTCCTATTTATATATCCATCTAGAATCTTTGTAAATGTTGAAATTGCACCAGTCTCCACTAAGCAGAGGCAATATTTTAAGTCCAGTGACCCTACTTCAGAATTGATAGCAGCTAGGAAATGCTGGTATTTATGCTATAGTGGGTGGGGTGTTGGGCAGGGCTAGCGGGGGTGATGGAAAGGAAAGAGAGGATAGGTAGAAGCAAAAACTGGAGAGAGAGAATAAAAGATTAGACAGATAAGGGAGATTTTATAATGATAATGGGACTGTGAATGATTGAAAATAGGTTGGTTGTGCTGAAAGCAGACCGTTTTATGACAGGACCAGTGATTATGGGGGACATGAACACTTATGGAAGGAAGTGTTCATGCTCTGAAATCTATTATGTGTATGTGCTTATTTTCAGTTACCATTTGCTGTTTAATAAGCATGTTAGGTAGTTTATAACTTAAGTTACAGCCTAGTAAAATGTAATTTTATTGTCTTGTTAAATAGGAGAAAACCTCAGAAGGGCATGAGACATGATGTTTAGTGAAACTAGAGATCTTTTGTTCAATTCTTTGTCAGAATATTGAGCAAGTAAACTTACATCTTGCATGTTGGGGAATGGGGGCTCTTCAATGGAAGGGAATGGACTAAGACTGTCATTCTGTGCAAAGCATCTAAAATAAAAACCACAAAATGTACCAGGAACCACTATCACTGCAATGCACCTAATGATTGCTACATTGGTAGCTTTTATAATTCCTTAATTTTAATATAGGAGTGCTGCAAGTTTATTTGAAAGGAGATGAAGGATGGGTGAATTGCTCATTGAAGGTGAGGATGAGCTTCTGCTTCTTTTGCACTAACTATACACAGAAGCAAAAACACAACCGGAATAATTACAGTACATGAATGGTGATTAATTTATTAAGACTCGGCACTGAGGAATGAAGGTACAAACATAGCAAAATACAAATTTGGAGCAGGAGTAGGTTATTCATCCTGTAAAGCTTAATATACCATTCAATAAATTTGTGATTGATTTGATTGTAATCTTTAATCTGCAATCCGCTTCCCCTATATCCTTTCACGTCATTGGAAATCGAGGACAGTTTAAAAGCAAAAGAAAAACCATACAATGTGGTGAAGATTACTTGGAAGCCAAAGGATTGGGAAGCCTTTCAAAACCAGCAGAGGATAACCAAAAAAGCAATAAAACAGGAGAAGCCATCTAGTGATGTATAAGAAAACTGCAAAAGTTTTTTTTTAGGTCTATAAAAGGTAAGAGAGAGGCAAACATGGACATTGAACCACTGGGAAAAGAGGCCAGAGAAATGAAAATAGGAAACAAAGAAATGGTGGAAGAACTGAATAGGTATTTTGCATCAGTCTTCATGGTGGAAAACAACAGTGGTATTCCAGACATTCAGGAGAGTCAGGGAGCAGAGATGGCCATTATGAAGGTGAAGGTGCTGGGAAAGCTGAATGGTCTGAATGGACAGGATGGACTACACCCTAGTGTTCTGAGATATCAGAGGAGATTGTGGAGGCATTGGTGGTGATCATTCAGGAATCACTGGAGTCAAGAAAAGTCCTAGAGGATCAAAAAAAGGCTAATGTAAGAAGGGAGGGAGGCAGAAGATGGGAAATAAAAGGTAGATTAGTTTGACCTCAGTTCGTAAGATTTTAGAGTTTGTTATTAAGGATGAAGTGCATGGTAAAATAGGGCTGAGTCAGCATGGCTTCCTTAAGGAGAGGTTGTGCCAGACAAATCTTTGAGGAGGTAACAAGCAAGTTGGACACCGGAGAACCAACAGATATGATTTATTTGGATTTTGAGAAGGCCTTTGACAAGGTGCTACACAGGAGGCTGCTAAATAAGATAAAAGACCATGGATAGTGGATTGGTTGACTGGCAAAAGGCAGAGAGTGGGGATAAAGTGGTATTTTTCAGAAAGGCAGATGGTGACTAGTGGGGATCTGCAGGAGTCAATGTTGGAACCACAACTATTAAAGGTATACATTAATGATCTGGACAAAGGAACTGAGGCCGTTGTTGCAAAGTTTGCAGATGACACAAAGATATGTGGAGGGAAAGTTTGTGTTGAAGAAGCAGAGAGACTGCAGTAGGACCTGGATGTGCTAGGAGAGTGGGCAAAGAAGTGGCATTTGGAATACAGTGTAGGAAAGTATGAATAGGGGCACTGTATCCTAAATTGGAAATGATTTCAAAAATCTGAAGTACAAAGGGTCTTTGGAGTCCTGGTTTAAGATTCTCTTAATTATTAAATGCAGTTTCAGTTAGCAGTTAAGAAGGCAAATGCAATGTTAGTATTAATTTCAAGAGAGCTAAAACACCAGAGCAGAGATATACCACTGAGGCTGAATAAATCTCTGGTCAGAGCACATTTGGAGTATTGTGAGAGGTTTTGGCCACAATGTCTCAGGAAGGATTGCGAGCCTTCAAGGTAATCTAGAGGAGGTTCACAATGATCCCAGGGATTATCATAGGAGGAGTGTTTGAGAACTCTGGCCTGTACTTGGAGTTTAGAAGGATAAGGGTGCTTTCCTTGAAACTTAATGAATACTGAGAGGATGTGGAGAAAATGTTTCCACTTGTCAGATAGACCAGGACCAAAGGGTACAGCCTCAAAATGAAGGGTTGACCTTTAAAAACTGAGATGAGGACATATCTTTTAAGTCAGAGGGTGATGAATCCATGGATCTCATTGCTGCAGAGGAGTATAGAGGCCAAGTCATTGAGTGTCTTAACGACACAGTGACTCAAATAGCAATCATTAAGCATTCGTTTTGTTACGTGGCAGTGTACTGGAGTGTTACTAGAGGTGGAGGGAGTCTATGCATAAGGTTAAATTCAGTTGAAGAACCCAGAAGAACAATGTCAACAGCGAGAGTTTTAGTGCCTGTTTCCAACTGAACTTTATTCCGGTTCTGACTCTTCACAAGCCTGTAGTTAAAAAAATAATCACTTTGCTGTGATCGCCAGTTGGCAGCGAAGCCTGGCAAACCAAGATAGCAATTGGCAACAAAGCAGCTGGTGAGTCTGGGTAGAACCTGGCTCAACGCAAGTGAAAATGTGCCCAGCATGGGGGAATTGGAGCACTCCTTGTGAGTTCAGCCTCTGCTGGCCCATGGCTTAAGATAGGTTTGTAATGTTTAAACTTTAACTTTATTTATTTTTTTATTCTTCTTTATACTCAACAGAACTATAGTGTTAACTTTTAAATGTATTTCTTTATTTTTGTGTTTTTGTATTAAAACTTTATACCTAGGTATCTTTGTACCTATGATGGTGTTATAATGTCTATTGTGGGAAATGTCACACTAAATTTAAACACAACAAGCTCCCAAAATAGAAATGTGATAATGATCAGATAGGCTGTTTTTTGATGCTGATTGACAGATAAATATTGGCCAGGACACAATGGATACCTCACTTTATTTTTCAAAATTGTGCCACGGCCTGGTAGTACTATCACTAGACTGTTAATCCAGAGACCCAGGTAATGTTCTGGAGAGACTGTTCAAATCCCACCACAGCAGATGCTGGAATTTGAATTCAATAAAGATTTCGAATTAAGATTAGAATAATTATGGATCAATTGTGGATTATTGAAAAAGAAAACAATCTTGTTCACAAAGTTCCTTTAAAGGGGAGGAAACTGTGATCCTGACCTGGCCTGGCCACCATATGACTCCAGACCCACAGTAATGTGATTTAACTCTTAACTGGCCTCTGGATAATTAGCAATTAGCAATAACATGTTGGCCTAGCCAGCAATGCCCCCATCCCGAATATGAATAAAAAGAAAATAAATATTCACCTGAGAGAGTAGGCAGGAACTCAGTTCAACACGTAATCCACAGGACAGCATTTCTGACAATGCAGTAATCTCTCAGTACTGCATTGATTGTCTGCCTTGATTTTCCATGCTATATTTCCTCATTCTAACTTAAAAGAAAGAGACATTTCTCGTTTAAAAACTTTTCACAGCCTCAAGAGTAAGCGTTTATAGTACTTATAAAGGGTAGTTACTGTTACATGGATAACTTGGCAGTGAAAAAACAATGTTCAGTGGTATGTGAAAGCATTTCTAGACTTAGAAAAAATAAAGTGTGTGGTCACTGTTGGGTTTTTTTGTGGCATAACGGTAGTATCCCTAATAAAGATGTTATAGTATTTGTGGTAGATGTTCTGAGTTCTTGAATTGTTCAAGAAGGAAAGCAGTAATGTATTGAATTTTATGGATATAGGTCAAAGCGATCTAATATCACTGCAGTGACCATTCAATGCTGCAGAAGTAACAACCCAGAAAATAAGTTACTAACTGCAATTAGGCATTTCTTAACCAGCTGCAGTACCAAAGGGTATTTGACATTACCTGACCAATGATACTAAGGCATGGAAATACTGTTGCTTATGGAAAGTAAGTTACCCTCTATATTAATTGAATATTTAGAAACTTTGCAGGGCCACGACATTCTGGATGAAATACTAAATCAAAGAAGATCAACAGTTTCCTTTGTGTCCCTGGTCAAAATCTTTGCCAAAACCAACTCAGAAAAAGACTCAGAGTGGAAACTAGTTGCTACATTGCTTATATGACTGCAGTGACTACATGATAGATTTTTTTCAGCATCCTGTTCAGAAATATTATTACAACCCTGTGAAGCAGGTAGGACTTGAACCTAGTTATGATTATGGCTGATCCTTTACCTCAATACCAAATTCCAATTTTATCCCTGTTCCCTTTGATGACTTTAAAATCTAAACATTCATTGGTCTCTTTTTTGAATACATTCAGTGGCTTAGTCTCCAAAGCATTTTATGGTTGAGAAGTCCATAGGTTCACTACCTTTTTTGAGTTAATAAAAAATCCTTCTTAATCTCAATCCTAAATGGGCTACCTCTTGTCCTGAGATTGTGACCTCTGTATTCTGAGACTCCCCAGCCTCAGAAACCATCTTCATTGCATACAGTTTGTCCAGCCCACTTAGAATTTTATACATATCAATTAGGTTCCCTCTCATCCTTTGAAGGGAATACGAGCCTAACCAAAATAATGTCTCCTCATAAGACTGTCCTACCATCTCAGTGTGAGCCTAGTGAGCTTCTGCTGCACACTTTCCAGGGCAAGTATATTCTTTCTTCAATAGGGTGACCAAAGCTGCACACAATATTCCAGGTGTGGTCTCAACAAAGCCCTGTTTAACTGCAGCAAAACATCTTCTAGGTTAGAGTGGTGCTGGAAAAGCACAGCAGGTCAGGCAGCATCTGCAGCCCTTGTTTTTACCTTGCAGCAAAACATCCCCTACTTCTGAACTCGAATCTTCTTTCAATGTTTGCTGCACTTGCCTGTATATTTTCATTGACTGGTGTACAAGGATAACTGATCCCTTTGTGCATCCACATTTCACAATATATTACAATTTACATAATACACTTCCTTTCTGTTTTTCATATCAAAGTATATAACTTCACATGTAGGCACATTGTACTGCATCTGCCATGTATTCATCCACTCACTCAACCTTTCTAAATCACCTTGAAGACACCTTGCATCGCCCTCACAAATGACATGCCCAGTTTTGTGTCATCAGTAGACTTGGAAATGTTGCATTTGTCCCTCTCATCCAGGTCATGAATTTATATTGTGAATGATGGAGGCGCAAACACTGATCCTTGCCGCATCTCACTAGTCACTGCCTGCCACTCAGAAAAAGACCCAGTTACTCCCACACTGTGTTTCCTGTCTGCCAACCAATTCTTATTTGCTATGCTAATATGTAACCTCCTCTCCCATTTCCTTTAACATTACACAATAACCTCTTCTGAAAGGCCTTATCAAAAGCCTTCTGAAAATCCAAATGCAGCCTATACACTGACCAAGTACCCTTCCCAGTGCTACACATCCTACATTCATTGTCTCAATATTAGATTAACTCGAACCTTCACTGCTACAACATCATTGTGCTCCTGCCAGACTCCATTAGCCACTGCTGTGCTCCGGCACCCTAGAGCCTCACAATAGTACACAATGATTTGATTGTCCCCAGTGCCTCATAGAACTGCATGTAATTCCTATATATCATTCCCTACATGACTCTGCCCTAGAATACCTAATTTACCTAATTTACCATCTGGCTTTGTGTGCTGAACATCAAGTAAAAATACAAAGAAATCATACAATTTGCTTTTTAATTATTTTTAAAAAATCAAAATCCTGAGCTGGAAAATTGTCTCAACAGCTTTTTCATAAAGGAATAAAGATCATTAGATCACAGTTTATATTGTCCATAGACTTCTGGACTTCTTCAGCAGGCAGAAATGTCAGGATCTTAATTGTTAATGAGACTTGTATAACTAATATGCCTGCTTCTAATAGCAGTTCCATCCCAGGATGCAGATACATCCAGATTTTGAACTATATGGCAATTCAGCAAGTGATTTGACTAACTACTGCTTAATTTTTGTTTACTTTCAAATGTAATGGGGGTAGAGAAATTTAAAAATTTCTCTCCTTATTTACATTGCCCAAAAAAGTACGAACATAATCCCACAATACAGACAAAAATATACCATGCACATGCTGGAAGTACATTGTAATACACCAGCAGTGGAGGTTAATCACTCAAATATATACCAAATTCCGGATGCAAGTTTGCTTGCTGAGCTGGAGGGTTCATTTTCAGACCTTTAATCACCACACGAGGTAACATCATCAATGAACCTGGTGACGCAGGTTATTGTGCTAGTGATGTCACTTCCTGTTCTTTTTCAGATAAAGGTGACAAAACTAGGAAATGATGTCACCAACACAGGAAATGGCATCACAGCCAAGGAAATCTAAACACACAAACAGAAATTGGGCAATAACACCAGTGCTTCACTGGAGGCTCACTAATGATTTATCTAGTGTGGTGATGAAATGTCTATAAACAAATCTTCTAGCTTAGCGAGCAAACTTGCATCCAGAACCTCAACCTGAGCTACAAATCTTCTCCAAACTGTATTAGCTACCACTATCTGTAATGAAAATGCAATTTGATTTATTCAATTACCAGAAACTAGTGGTGCTAAAATGTGGTAAAACACTACCATCATTATAAAACAGCATGTCTTCCAAATTATTATGCAAGTAGATACAATATGTAAGTTACTTGTTCTAAGAGTCAACAGACTGTGTTAAATAGCATGCAATCTAATATTTTCTCCAATAGCTGTAGAAACAGCAGATGACTAAACACAAAGGAGAAGAGATGATATAAAGTGATGAAAAAATGGAATGATGAATGTGTTTTGCACATTGGGTACAGTTTCATCTTCCCCATATTATGTGAATTATGGAAAGGCATGCCTCTGTGAGTTTGTAATATAAAATTCCTTAATTTTAACTCCTTTGATATTCAAGCAAACAATCCGATGTAAGATTCCTGGAAAATCTTAAACATTTCATTCAACCAAAGTAGATATTGATAACCAATTGGAGAAAGACGTTCATTTCTATATTGCCTTTTACAATATCAAGGCACTCTATACCACTTTACAGTTACTGAGGTGCTTTGAAGAGTCATTGGTGTCATAATGTAGAAGACATGGAAAGTAATTTGCTTGCAATAGGTTTTCACTAACAGTACTGTGGCAATGACTAGAAGATCTGTTTTTCTGAGATTGCTAAATATGATGGTGCATAATGAAGAAAGATACAAACACACAACATATTTGCAATAAAAATTTTTACTGTGGAAACAGTCCAGTTCTATTTAATTAAAGAGATCAAGCTTATTCTTAGAATACACATTCTCCAAAACAGGATTTTCACTCCAGGTATGCAAGTGAAAGAAAATTCCAATCTTTGTGAATCCAGCCTTTAAAAATGGCTGCCTAGAGTATTGATTTCATTTTCTGGGGGATGCTGGACTAAAAGCCGACAGAGATCACAGATAAACTGTGAAGGCTGTTAGGAGTAGAGATGGCATGGCTAGCTTGACTCTTTGGAGATCTGGCATTGTGTCCAGTATTTAAAAAATAAATAAATAAATATCAGTCAACTCTCTCTGCTGTTTCTCCCCCCTCCCCTACCCTTGTACTCTAATGCCAAACTGTATCCCTTAAGCCATCATATAGTCCTCCATCTACCCAGTCCTCATGGTCCTTTGTAACATCTATGCTAACTGATTGCCAACTCAAGCCAACCCACCATTCTATAAACTTGCGCTTCACATGCCAACTCAACTAGTATCTGCCATGGGCAGACCTCCATGCTCATGCATGGGTGCTTATGTACGCACACACAATAAAGACACTTAAAATGAAGTTGAGTACATTTAATAGAATTCATTACATTTTAAAAAGTGCTGTCATTCATAAAATGAAATTCCTATATTTACATAGTCTTATAACAATAAGCATTTCATCTAAGTGCAACAAGCATCAGAATTTGTAGGCCCACATCCGAATCACTTCAACGTATGCAAAGGCGTTACCACTGTGGTACTAAGTGATTAGGTAATCCATCCTGCAGCAATCATCGAACAGTGGCCTTATATCAATAGACAGATTGAAATAGCAAGTATTTTCTTTAACATTCTGTCATTTTTGTCAAAGATTTTGAAAAAAAACCTTTTAAATGCCATGACAATTTGGATAACTTCCTTTGACAGATTTGTAAGCAGAAGCTGGTTGGTTATGGTCAATATCTCACTTGTTATAAACAGCTAAATGGAGATGTTGTTTAACATAACCTGCCAGTCTTTGGGAAATTTGGCCAATATTCCTGTATCACACCAGAACAGAAATTGAAATGCGATAGTAATTTGTGTGATATGCAAGATGCAATTTTTTTTGGCTTAATGGCAGCATTCTGTTCATGGCAAACATCATCTGTGTTCCCTACTCATAGTTTAAATGCTGGTTTGCTGCTTAAATTGGTATTCTTGACAATTGTTCTCGCGATGAGTGCAAAATGACAAACATTGATAAAATGTGTGATTGTACATTCAATTATTAATATTAAAGTAATTAGTGAGTTTTAAGAAGGTGGAGCTATGACTGTTTCAATAATTGGGAATGGAAGGCAAAATCTATTCAGTATTATAGAGAAATAAAAAGAGAAAAATAAACTGAGGTTGTAGTGAAGGCAAAGTGCTGTTTAATTTGTTGTCTTGCAACATTATTCATTATTTTATTAATTGCAATCTGTTCTCAAGACATAACCATTTAAGTAAAAACAATGCCTTCAGATGCTGGAAACCAGATTCTGGATTAGTGGTGCTGGAAAAGCACAGCAGTTCAGGCAGCATCCAAGGAGCAGTAAAATCGAAGTTTCGGGCAAAAGCCCTTCATCAGGAATACAGGCAGAGTGCCTGAAGGGTGGAGAGATAAATGAGAGGAGGGTGGGGGTGGGGAGAAAGTAGCAT